>NC_056725.1:201561174-201706174 GCF_019279795.1 Protopterus annectens | reverse complement strand
AACCAGATTCAACTAAAAGTATGATAACAGAAGGCCTGTGATGAACAGCTAGTATGCTAACTAGCATCCTTTCCTTTGGACGTGTTTTTTTCTCTTTGATGGCTTACCTGGACTGCTTTAATTTATTTTTTTTTTATTTGAAGATGGGCATTCAGTGAAACATTTGTATCCTCTGGCTTGGCAAAATATAACAAATGTACAATAAGCTGTTTCTATAAGTATGCACACCTTTAAACTAATACTTTGTTGAAGCATCTTTTGATTTAATTATAGTATTCAGCCTTCTTGGGTACACCCCTGCCATCAATTAAAGAGACTCAGATTAACTCAAAATAAAGTTCAGCTGTCCTAGTAGGATTTTCCTGACATTTACTCAGTTGCCTGCTACAGCAAAAGCCATGGTTCACAGAGAGCTTACAAAGCATCATTGGGATCTCATTGTTGAAAGGTATCAGTCAGGAGAAGGGTACAAAAAATTTCCACAGCATTGGATATACCATGGAACAGAGTGAAGACTGTCATCAAAAAGTGGAGAAAATATGGGACAACAGTGACATTGCAAAGAACTGGACATCTCTCCAAAATTGATGAAAAGACAAGATGAAAACTGGTCAGGGAGGCTGCAAAGAGACCTACAGCAACACTGAAGGAGCTGCAGGAATTTCTGGCAAGTACCGATTGTGTACTACATGTGACAGCAATCTCCCAGATTCTCCATATGTCTGGACTATGGGGTAGGGTTGCAAGACAGAAGCCTTTTCTTACACAGAAAAACATCCAGACCCAGCTAAAATTTGCAAAAACAATACATCAAGTCTCCCAAAAGCATGTTGGAAAATGTGTTATGGTCTGATGAGACCAAGTTTGAACTTTTTGGCCACAATTCCAAAAGGTACATTTGGTGCAAAAACAACAATTCGCATCACCAAAAGAACACCATCCCCATGGTGAAGCATGGTGGTTCATGCTTTGAGGTTGCTTTTCTTCAACTGTCAAGGTGGAGGGAATTATGAACAGTTCCAAATACCAGTCACTTTTGGCCCAAAACCTTCAGGCATCTGCTAGAAAGCTGAAGATGAAGAGGAATTTGACCTTTCAACACAAAAATGACCCCAAGCATACATCCAAATCAACAAAATAATGGCTTCACCAGAAGAAAATTAAAGTTTTGGAATGGCCCAGCCAGAGCACAGACCTAAATCTAATAGAAAATCTGTGGGGTGACCTGAAGAGGGCTGTGCACAAGAGATGCCTTCATAATCTGATAGATTTGGAGTGCTTTTGCAAGGAAGAGTGGGCAAATATTGCCGAGTGAAGATGTGCCATGCTGATAGACTCCTACCGAAGAAGACTGAATGCTATAATTAAATCAAAAGGTGCTTCAACAAAGTATCAGTTTAACGGTGTGCACACTTATGCAACCAACAAATTGTACATTTTTTATTTTTTATATTTTTTCCCCTAACAGATTTGGTTTTCTGTTGAATTGTACAGGTTATATAGGTCACATTAAAGGTGGGAAAAGTTTTGAAATTATTTATTGTGGTCTCATTTTTTATATCACAAAACCCCGGCATTTTAACAGGGGTGTGTACACTTTGTATATACACTGTAACTATACCCATCCAATAGAATTTGAGGTGTAATATGATGAAGCAAGATATTATGATTACAGCTAGAAAATATATGCCAGGAAAGGAGAGGAAAGCCGTAAGAAATGTGTAGAAATTTACTTAAGCTATCACAACTGTCCCCGGGATTCATGAAGCTCGGAGCAAGGACGGCAATAGGCTTGCGCTGACAGTGCGGCGTGAAGATGGGGCAGTAGTGCCAAATGCATATTAATGAAGGCGCGCTGCTGCCACAGCCACGTGCACAGGAAAGGAGCACAAGTGCATAGGGCGTGTCGAAGTGCCACACGGAGGCGTGGAAATGCCAGCTGTCGACGTGCAACCTAAAATGCTTGCATATAACAAGTTGCAAGATAGTAATCACATCTGTCAGTGTCCGGGGATACTGAAACGTATGCAAAGCATGTAAGAAAGTCCCTGCGAACACAAAATGAAGAAGCAAACACAAATGCATGGTAGGGAATAACGGGTCCCTATCCCGCGAACAAATGACATGGAAGACCATGTGGCCATAGTCCAACGCAGTGTAGATAGCAATATCAAGTGGAAGTGAAACGCATCAAATGTTAGCGAGCAGCCAGTAGGTACGTCCAGCCCAATGGTTAGTGTCACCAGCTGACCCATAATGTGAGGGAGGGTACACAGCTGGGCAGATGCATCCATAACAAAATAGACAATAAATGTACATATCTAGCGACCGTATGTCCGAATCATATCCCACAAGGCATGTAATAGTCACATACAAAAGGTATGTCCGTATGTCACATACCAAATGTGATAGGAAATAGAATAAGCATGTAAACGAAACAGAAGGAGCATATAAACAGCTACAACAATAAGGAAATATGTAGGCTGAAAGGAACAGTATTATCCGTACCGTCGACTGTGGGGACGTGCTGTCCAGTACAGTCGGATATGTGTACGGAATATATCCCATCCTGGACATAGGAAAAGGCGGCATCCTACCAATGAGTAGAACAGTCTGCCAAACTCCGCAAATCAGCGTACAAGCCGAACTTGTCAGGATGTGTCACAGTAGTACCCGGGTATACCAACCATGTAATGAAAGTTAAGTATGGGCGTGTACCTATGTGCGTGAGGTATAGCACGTGTAAAGCAAACATGGCAGGGTATTCCACACAACCATACAGGTACCCGACATATGTAGGGTATTCAATGTATTACTCTGGCCTTCTCATGGACCAACAACCAAAGCAGTGATATATGGGGTGTGAGGAATATGTGTGTGTGTGGGAATGGGTAATGGTACAATCCTCCAAGGCAATACTGTGTCATATGCAGAATAGGTGAACCAGAGGTGTATGAGGGAGTAGCGGATGAAGCTGAAAGAAACATAAACACATGTATAAACAGCTGCAATACAACCAGACAGGCCATACTGTAGAACGCAATCCCACAAACATATGAATACTGAAATGTGCGATACAAATGTATAGACATGTCACCGGCACATACCCACAGATTGGTCCTGATAGAACTGGCCATAACAAATGCAACACACCTGGATGCATAATGGACTACCCAGCATCCACTCCACATCACACAACCCGCACCCTTGCCTGAACGTCCACCAAATCCAGCCATACTTGGCCTACTGGTTTGGTGCAGCCACATCTACACATAGTGACCACTACGCATATGTAGTAGGTAGTGTCACCCTAGGCAGTTGCAGGATTGCACACTAGTTATCCCTTGCATGTAAAACCCCCAGCACATTTTCATAATGCCAGAAAAATGGTAGGTATTCATCTTGTTTTGGTCTTGTCCAATTTTGGGATATGCCACATGGGATACGTAACCTGTGTAAACATTAGAATGGAAGACACGAAGTCCAGTCCTGTAGATATCTGGACACAAGTTGGAATGTGCATTACTGGTGCACGACACTGTCCAGCCCTAAATGGTCATGCAGAACCTACTACCCAGGATCAAACACCTGCCCGTGACGCACGTGTCCCAACATGAATAAGCGAGAGAATATATTGCACACATTCGCATAGTCGCACATGGTATAAGGGTGATGAAGGCACTGACGTAAACAGAATACCCCTGATCCACTGTGTGAGAGACAATTAATGTGTGTGTAGGTGTGACATGACCAACAATGGTACAATGCCAAATGTCTTGTGACCGTAGGAAATAACTATGCACCATACTGCATGTAACAGTTGCCTAAAGCGGTCACGTCAGGATAGAATAAACATAGTTCGTACAAGAAAAGTACAGTTTTGTACCTACCATAAATGTAGATGTTCGAGTGTTCACCTTGCTGCAGTCATCACACTTGGGTTATCCTGCCGTCGGGCGGTCCCGCAGTCGGCCCGAATTCCAAAGTCTTGGTCCGGCATCGGTTGCTGTCGCTTCTCCCCTGACGTCAGTGCGCCAGGGGTATATAAGAGGCACCCAACACCATTTTCTTCAGTTTTTCTTGCCCCAGATGTCAGGTGCCCCCAATAGGTAGGCAATATATATATATATATATATATATATATATATATATATATTTATATATATATATATATATATATATATATATATATATATATATATATATATATTTATATATATATATATATATAGCTATATAAAAATAAAACAATACCTTCAGGCACAAGCAAATACACCACAGAGGTTGTATAGGATAGAGTGGCATAGATAAGTTCAGCTAGTTCAGAGGGGATGGAGGGAGGGTAACCTGGACTGCAGCAGGGTGAACACTCGAACATCTACATTTATGGTAGGTACAAAACTGTACTATGTTCATCATGTTACCCTGCTGCAGTCATCACACTTGGGCTGAATCCCAAAGCTAAGGATGGGTGGTGGAGTTAAACAGGGTTTGAAGAAGCTAGTAGGCCCTGCAAAACTGCAGTGGCAAAGCCAGCTCTAGTCTTAGAGTATAGAGGTAAGTGATAGTGTCTGGTGAAGGTGTGCACTGAACTCCAAGTTGCAGCTTCCAGAATCTCCTTGGTTGGTACCCCCCTGAGAAAGGCTGTAGATGTAGCTGCAGCCCTGGTGGAGTGGGACCTGATGGTGGCAGGAACCAGTTTACCATGATGAGTGTAGCAGAAACGTACACAATGTCCTATCCATTTTGAAATGGTCTGTTTTGAGATAGCTTTTCCTAGTGATGTTGTAGCATAGGATACAAGGAGCTGATCAGATTTTCTGAAAGCCTTAGTTTTATCCAAGTAGTAACGTAGCTGCCTGTGAATGTCCAAGGAGTGCAGGAGTCCTTCTCCTTTGTTCTGGGGGTTTGGGAAGAAGGTGGGTAAATGAATGGTTTGGTTTAGGGCCATACTGGATACCACCTTTGGCATAAAGAAGGGGTTAGTTCATAGAGAGACTCTGTCTTGATGAAAAATGAGGAAAGGCACCACTGTCATTAGTGCCTGTAGCTCTGAGACTCTTCTGGCTGAAGTTATTGCTGGCAGCAGGACAGTTTTCCATGATAGAAACTTTAAGTCAGCTGAAAAAGCTGGTTCAAAAGGCGGCCGTGTAAGCTTTTCCAGAACAAAGTTGAGATCCCAAGTTGGTGTTGGTGCTCTCCTGGGCGGTCTTATGTTCTTGGCCCCTCTGAGGTACTGTTTTAGGAGTGGATGCAAAAATAAAGGAGGATCCGTGTTGTAATGAGCTGAAATCACTGAGGCGTGGATCTTAATAGATGAAAAAGAAAGTACTTTGTGCAGCATCTCAAATATTGTAGAATCTGAGGAATGACTGGCTCAAGGGGATTTTGGCCTTTAGCCTGGTTCCAGGCACAAAATCTTTTCCATTTGTCTGAATAGACTTTCCTGGTACTGGGTCTCCTGGCCTCCAGAATGACATCCATAACAGCTTTAGTTAGAGTTGTTGGCTGGTTATTTAGGTGATTTGCCATGCAGCCAGATTTAAAGTCTTGAGCTGGCTGTGTAGAATCTGACTGTCTTGCTGGGTGAGCAGGTGGGGAATTTGTGGTAAAATTCATGGTAGGCCGTAGGCCATGTTCCTTAGTATTGGGTACCAGTGCTTGTGTGGCCAGTCTGGAGCAATGAGTATCATTTGTGGCCTCTCTAATCTGACTTTCAGCAGCACCTTTGCTATTAGAGGCAGTGGAGGGAAGGCATACACTGTCAATGTTTTCCAACTGAATGAGAGGGCATCCACTTTCCAAGCATGCGGGTGGAATGTCCTTGTGCAAAATTTTTGAAGTTGGTAGTTGTGGGGGTTGGCAAACAGATCTATGTCTGAGTGTCTCCATTTTTGAATTATCATTGCAAATACTTGTGGATCCAGTTTCCACTTGTCGGGATCCATGATGTTTCTGCTTAGGTCGTCTGCCAATGTGTTTTTCTTTCCTAGCAGGAATTGTGCTTGTAATTGAACTTGGCAAGTCAGTGCTGTGTTCCACAAGGTCATTGCTAGTCTGCATAGAGGGTAGGAGTGTGTACCCCCTTGCTTGTTTATGTACCACATTACTGTGGTATTGTCTGTCTTTATTATTAGTTGTCCTGGGTATAAGAGGTCCTTGAAAGCTGTTAGGGCATTCTGTACAGCTAGCATTTCTTTTTGATCGATGTGCAGGTGCCTTTGATCTGCAGGCCATTTGCCTTGAATGCACTGTCCTGCCATGTGCGCTTCCCAGGCATAGTCCGATGCATCTGTTGTTATAGTTTGCCTGGCTGTGGGTAAGGTAAAAGGCTGACCCTTGTTGAGGTGACATGCCTGTGCCCACCATAGAAACTCCTGTTGAAGGCAGGGAATGAGTGGTATCATTGTTTCTAAGCTGTGGCTGTGTTGAGTCCATACGCTTTCCAGGTACCATTGTAATTTCCTCATATGCAGTTTTGCAAATGGTATTAGTAGAATGCAAGATGCCATGAATCCCACGGCCTGCAGAATCTTTCTTGCAGGGAGCTGGGTCTTTGTTGCCATTATTTTGAAGTATTGAGTCAGTTGTTGTTGCTTGTCTGGCATGAGGTAAGCCATCTGGGCCGTTGTATTCAAGCTGGCACCCAGGAATATTATGTTTTGTGAGGGCACTAGTTTTGATTTCTTTTCATTTACTGTGTACCCTAGGCAACTTAAGAGGTGATTGAAAAATGCCAGATGTTGTAAAAGAATGTCCTTGCTTTCTGCTTGAATAAGACAGTCGTCCAGGTATGGGTATATTTGAATTCCTCTTTGTCTGCAGTATGCAATTACTGGTGCCAGGCATTTTGTGAAGACCCTGGGTGCAGTAGATAAGCCAAAGGGCAGTGCAGATTATTGGTAATGGGTTGAACCTGCAATAAAACGGAGGTATCTTCTGCAATTTTGTCTGATAGGGACATGCAGGTATGCCTCCTTGAGGTCCAACGTTACTAGCCAAGCCTTCTTGCCCAACATGGGAAGAAGCTGCTGTAGTGTTAGCATCTTGAACTTGGGTACTTGCAAGAAGGTGTTTAGAATTGAAAGGTCCAGAATGGGTCTCCATGTTTTGTCCTTTCTGGGGACTAGAAAGAGCCTTGAGTAAAATCCTTGTCCTTGCTTCTGTATAGGTACCTGTTGAATGGCTCTCATGTCCAAGAGAGCTGTAATTTTGCCCATTGATTTTGTGGCAGGTTTGGCATTCCTTTTATCCTTGGCAAGGTGTGGAAATGGAATCTGTATCCTTGTGAGACAATGTCCAGGACCCATTTGTCTTTTGTGATGATATGCCAGTTGTCTGCAAAAAGTGCTAATTTTCCTCCCAAGGGAGCTGCCAGGAGAGTTTTGCTTGACAGTTTGAGGGTTAAGTCATTGTGTTTGTCTTCTAGTAGTTTGGGGTCTGTCTTCTCCTCCTTTCTGGGTTGCGGCACCCCATTGGCGAGGTTTGTAAGGGCCTTGTGACTGGCCTCTGCCCCTTGGGCGTCTATACTTGCCCGTCTGTGGTCTGTCAGAAGCTGGAAAGGACCAGTTTTTTGTTGGCCATTTTCTGCTGAAACGTGGTGGTTGTACCTGTAAAAAATCATTGACCGTCTGCATAGACTTTGCTTTATCCTCCATTTTCTTCAGAACTTCCTCTGCTTTGACACCAAATAAAACATCCTGCTGTAAAGGTGCATTCAATAATTTTGCTTTAACATGGTCAGGCAGGGCTTGTTCTTTTAACCATGCATGCCTACGTATGACAGACCCAGTGACAGCTGCTCTACAGGAAGCTTCTAGTGAATCAAAGCCACATTGTAAAGTATGTTTGCCCACCTGCTCAGCTGCATGCAGCAGATCCTGCATTTCCTTGAATTCAGGCTGTTGAGAATGCATGCTCATCTTTTGCTTTAATTGAGACATTAGGAATTGCTGATATTTCAGCATGTGGAACTGACAATTTAATGCTCTCATGGCTAGGGTAGCTGAGGTGTATACCTTCTTTCCCCACCTATCTAGTGCTCTGGAGTCCCTTTCAGGCGGTACAGGGTTTTTAGTCATAGAAGCCTTAGCCCCTTTAGGACCCTGGGAGATTGTTTCTGGAACAGCAACAGGGCTTTTGTAAAGGAATTTGTGAGAGTCAGGTACTCTATAGTATCTGTCTGGTTTGGCTGGAGAAAGAGGTAGAATCTGGATTTAGACTGGATACTAAATAAACATCATCCACAATGTCCAAAACTGGAGGGATGGGAAGTGGTCTGTGCTGGGGAAGTAAAAGGAACTCTCAGAGCCTTTTCTTTGAGTCAGAGTAGTCCTGGCCTTCCCAGTGGAAATGTTCCCTCATGGTATGCAAAGTTTCCCCAAAGGAATAGTCTTCAGGGGGGGATGCTGAGGGGATGGAGTCTTCAGCATCAGAATCTTCATAAGGAGGGAAAGAGTAATCCTGTTCCTCAGAGGAATCTGAGGAAATGGAAACCTGGTCAGAAGAGGCATAAGCCTCCTCTTGTCTAGTCCTTTTGTCTGGTGGGGGTTGGGATCCCCTGATTAGAGTAATCATGTCTTCAGCCATCTTAAGCATCTGTTTCTTAGGCATAGGGCCTTGAACTGGAGACTGACACACCGACTTTTTAGGTTTTAAAGGAGTTTTAAGTTTAGCATAAGATTTAATGGTGAGTGTAGTCGGTCTGAAAACACCCTCAGAAGCCGAAGGTGTTTCTGCAGCACTGGGTTCTCCTTGTGTTGAAACGTCGGTAGGGTCTAATAGAGCAGGCTGCATTGGCCTAGTAAGCTCCGATTGAGAGTCCGAAACTGTCTGGGGCTCCAATTCTGCGGTCGTCAGGGGCTGCGTAGGCACCTCGCTGAAAACTGGGGAGCCGGTGACAGGCCCAGCAGAGGCCTTGGAGTCGGGCTTAGGTCTAGGCTGCCTGTCCATATCCTTGCATTTTTTATGCATGCTGGTCGTCAGAAGCTCCGATGGCATGGTATAATTAAATCGTCTATCAAAGTAGTGTCGAGCACAATCAAAACGACGCTTAATAGTTCATTTATTGAACCTAGCACAAAACTGACAACTAGTGATGTTGTGGTCTGGGCCTAGGCAAGGAATGCAATAAGAGTGGAAGTTCTTATGAGGTATTTGCTTCCCACAAGAAATGCAATTGTTAACTTTTTCTGACATCGGACTGAGGCAAGAAAAGGTTTCCCAATGGGGTACTTAGCTTTATGAAGACTTCGGACTGAAATTCGATTCGGAAATCTCAGGTGTCGTCCGACCAGCACTTGTGAACTGCTTCTGCTTCAGGCACCGCGCGGCAAGAAAGACTGAAGAAAATGGCGTTGGATGCCTTTTATATACCCCTGGCACACTGATGTCAGGGAAGAAGCGACAGCAACCGAGGCCGGACCAAGACTTTGGAATTCGGGCCGACTGCGGGACCGCCTGATGGCAGGATAACCCAAGTGTGATGACTGCAGCAGGGTAACATGATGAACATCAGGCAAACAACAAAAGTGCCAAAGGTATAAGGCTTACAGCTAGGAAACAAATGAATGTTCTAAACCTGCAGTGACCGTGGCTATGTGTTGGCCCAAACAATCTGGTGTCTGCAGTAAGGTTCTCATCTGTCCCACTTTGCGAGGGACAGTCCATCGTTAGAAAGTTGTGTCCTGACAAAAGACATGTCAAATGGCAAATGTCCTGGGATTGTAGGACATAATTATGTCCCATATGTTATGTAATAGTTTCAGAAAATAATTATTGCAGTATCTACAATACCTAAATGTACAAGAAACAGAATAAGCAAATAAACCGCTACAACAACAGGCTTTTATGTAGGCAAATAAGTAAAGTTCTATCCGTTGTACTGACCGTGGGTATGTGTAGGCTTGTAAAATATGGTGTGTTCCGAAAATGTCCCATCTTGGCCATTTGAAAAGGTGCCAACCCTAGTCACCGGAATACAGCACAACCCATACATATGACAATGTCAATGGTACCAATGGTCAGAGCATTTGCACAATAACTGGCCAGACCCTTGAAAGCTCACAAAGCCAGTGACCTTTGGGGGAAAGGTGTTGAATGAGAATGACTACTTACAACAATGAAGAGTAATAGATGCATTTAACTGCAGACAATTAGTAGTATTACGAATCTGTCAACATGTTCCAAGTTAATAGTACTAATATGGTAGAAGTGTCCGTGATTGTCCCTGAGTTGTCATAGCGTTGTCCCTGTCACTGTAGACATGAGTCCCCGAGTATCAGAGAGGTCCGTACACAGAAGTACACCAACCAACTGTTCCATCTGTTAACAAGACTATTGCATACCAGTAGTGATTTCATAACAGATGTCCAGAATAATATTCATTGTATGTATAAATGTATGAAATATTCAAATGGGAAGGGAAACCACCCCCCAACCTGCATTAAGTAGGAGAACCACTCCCCGCTCTAAATTATGTATCGCCGACCCAATAATGTGGTCAGAGGTGCCCACACACCTGCGTCTGTAAACACAGGTAGAATGTTAAACTCTGGACTAACTCTGTACATGTGCTACGTCTGATCTTTGAACAGTGCCAGGGCAGTGTTTATCACCAGTCGTCTGAGCCTAAACCCGGACCAGCACATGAACACCTTGACAATCAAACACGCGTATGTGCGAGGACTATAAGCGTAGGAGTTATGAATATCCTTGGAGTGAGTAGACTTGCAGCACAGGTCCAGAGCAGTAGGAAACAGGGAATGTCCTAATTGTAGTACTGCAGTTTTCCCAGCAGGAGAATGGATGCCTGCTGTGTAAGGGAAGCGGTGAGGCGTATGTCAGAGTAGCTATGAACCATGGGTATACATATAAATGAGCCAGAACACCAATAGTGTAGTGGTTACAGCATCCGCCCAACGTAAAGGCATTCCTGGTGCAAGTACGACTATAGTACATATTAATTGTGTAATGAATGCCTCTGTGCTGTAAAGCCAACATTTATACATGTAAAGGTGACTGCGTTCGCATGGGTCCGTTAACCGGATTCCATCAAAGTGGTACTGTCATAAGGAATAAGGCACATGTAATCCTAAAGACGTGCCTGTAAACATATGTAACTCAGAATAAGTAGATGTAAGTTGGCCTGCGCAGGTGTACGCAGCTATTAGCATAGCAAATGTATGTTGTCTTCTACAGCTGTAACTTATATATATATATATATATATATATATATATATATATATAGTTAGATAGATGTGTGTATAGATAAATATCCACAGACATAACAGAAATATGCAATTATATAGCTACATATCTATCTATATATACACAGATATATATATATATATATATATATATATATATATATATATATATATATATATATATATTAGGAACACTGAAAGACCAAAGCAAACCTAAGGGTTGTGAAGGGAATCCAAAGCAAGTTAGGAATTATGAAGTGCTCGCAGCGTATGTCACATAAAGCTGCACAAGTGTGGGTAGAGCACCTCTCTCCACACCAGAGGCAGGGCTATACCAGTGGCCATAACATAATTGAAGTGCTACATCAACATTGTAAACAGACGGAACGAAGGAAATGTTGCGACCACCTACACCTGTAACCCGCAAATCGTTCATAATCCATAACACCAGGAAAGGCAAGTATGTGCAAATATGAATGGATGGTGAGCCTGTGAATACACGAGGTGGTACAAAATGTGTGTAGGGTCCCAACGCTCATGAGAGGGCAATGAGTAAAGGTGTGTCATGGCTGCGATATCAGGTTTATAATGGCTGTTATGCGGGGAAACTCAATACGGGTGTGCAGGAGAAACTATGGATATGCGAGTATGGACACAGGAGTGATAGGGTATGCTGCGCCGGGTGCAATGGAGTGGCCCATGGAGGTCAGCTAGTACACAGTTGCGATTCCCAGATACAGCGTTGTTTGGATGGAGACATGTGTGAATGGGCAGATTGTTGTAGGACGTTGTGCGTCAGGTCTGGCAGCCCGGCAGTAAAACCTATATGCCACCCATGAGTGAAACAGAGTTCTGCTGTGACAACCCCAAACTGGGAAAAGTAGAAAGACACAACTACATGAAGACAACAATTTGTCGACGTACAGTCACAGTAACACAAACACACATCCTATCAACAGTAATAATATGAATGTGTACAGAAACAAACACAGTAGCAGGAATAATAGGCTGCGCATATGAGTAATAGGTCAAATGACACTATCACAACCCAGTTAGCAGCGGCACCCCAGACATGAAAAACTTGCAACATCTGTCCGCTGCATAACATGCAATATACTGAGCACAAGTTCACCGGAGTGAAGTGTCGGTGTTAGAATGACTAAGGCAATAGTATGCTGTTGAAGCAGGGATAAAACCAATACGCATGTGTAAGTGTCCATGTCTGGGAAATGTATAGGTTAACGGACACACAGATGTATATATAGATAAAAACATATATATACACATAGCTATATTAATTTACATACACATATATATCCATGCGGATATATATATATATATATATATCTATACACACACAAGGATATACTACAGATATCTATAGATAGATATATATACACAAACAACAGGTAGTGATATATAAACATACACACAAAACAAACTATATGTCAGTGTAGATATACACATTCAGATAAATAGGTTACTTCACAGCAATTAGGGGTAACATATTTATAGCCCGGGCATTTGTGACTGGGAGGTCCAATAAAGAAACGTTGTACCCCCCACATTGCCCAGCTAGACCGGACAGACATACAGACAGGCAATACAGATCAATACACTGCCGCTGTCCAAAACACCGGTAGGAAAGGACCAGTTGGAGAGTACTGCAAGGTCTACACTTTAAACATGGATAACGGTGTCCCTTGCGGGACCCCAAAAATTCAGGGTATGAAAGAATCTGGTGACACTAATACGAGCAGGATGTAGGTGTACATGGAACAGTAGGTTGTGCAAGTGTGATAATACATGGGTTGACAAAATGTATGACATGTGTCCCGAGATGGGGAGAGTGAGCAATGTGTAGGAGTGTGCTTATACCCCAGCTGCGCTCGCAGTAAGTATATGTCACGACTGCTGTAGAGGGGTGCCAGGTAGGTAGACCATGGGTATGCATTAATGGGCTTAAGTGTGCAGGTGCTGGTTGGCAGAGATGTAGTAGGCCTGCCCAGTGGAAGTCATTAATATTCCTATGTGGGCATAGCATACGCCTACACCTCCCAAACCTGAAGAGCACATCTACCAGATAGTCTGTAAACCATCCGGGGAATACATAGAGACCAAATCAGTGCCGTGTACCTGATTAGCATGGACGTCCATAGTTATGTATCAGAATGTAACAAAGTCCAACTAAACACTGCCAGAACTACTGATATTAGGTGAACAGGTGGCGGAATACAGGTAATGACAAATGACAACATGTATGAGTCATAAGCGGCATGTACCTCGGAAAATGTGAATGAATACATATGTTCTGTGACTGTGAATGTGTCCGGTGAATAGAACCAGTCATCTAAATGTGTCCCGCAGGATGTTATGCATTGTTCCCGATACAGTGTTCACTCACACCCATTGGTATGAGAGTTCTGCTACTGACGGAAAGTGCATAAGTTGCTGACCACCTCAGGTAGATGATAGCATAATAGAAGAGGTTAAACACCCGTACACCTGTGAGGGACACACCCATCTGGGCAGTTGTGTCTTGCAAAACGACAGTTATGGCACATGGCCTGTGAGTTCGGGAATGGAGGCTATATAGTGTGTGTAGTAGTGTCAGACATCAATTTGTTGTATCAGTAACAGCTACATGTAATAAGAAACAGTATTATCAATTATAATGCTGCATGAATTACCTTAACGTATGCAAACCGTGGAGGTCATCCGTGTACTACTGGCTGTGGGTCAGACCTCTCTACCAGTTGGGGACAAATTTCAACAGAATCACGGACAAGTCAAGAAAACACAAGGACAATCAGGGATGCATTTAAAATATTACAGCTATTAACTGGAAATGTTGACAGAATCAGAGCATATGAATTAATACACATTTGCTGAAGTAAAAGAAGTTTGTAACTCTTAATTATTGTCATTATTCATGAAGTGTAATTCACCACCTTTCCTCCAAACGTCACTAGTTTTAGGAGGGATTAAGAGGGACAGAGTTACAATTTGATTCAAAATCAGGGACGGCCCTAAAAATCAGGGACAGTTGAGAGGTATGCTGTGGGTATGTGTTGCCTCGACACATGTGATAGCTCTACATATAGGGTCTATAGGGCCGCCACCAGTCTGAACGGCCAAAGTGGAACCTGCTCTGTAGAACTGTCAGATGTACCAGGGCAGAACATACTTACAGCCATGCATAGTACAGACATATACATATCGGAGCAAATCAAAGCGTAGTCTAGCAGCAGTATAGTTGCTTATGCTACTACATATGACATATCGACGTGTCAGGTATACAAGACCTGTAACAAGCAACCAGTACAGACACCTATAACATGAGAAGGTCCCCTAATCAGGACAGTTGCAATGGCTAGAGTATTGTCCATACCACTCAACTGTCCCTGAAAGTCAGGTACGTCCCTGAGTTTGACTGAAAGTCTAACTGTGTCCTTCTTAATCCCTCCTAAATGTAGTAGCTGTTGAAGAAAAGGTGGTAGATTACACTTACTGACTAATGACAATAAGTAAGAGTTCTAAACAACTGTTACTTCAGAATATGTGTATTAAGTCATATGCTCTGATTCTGTCGGTGTCAAGTTAATAGCACTACTTTTGTAAAAGTGTCCCTGTTTTTCATGACCTGTCCCTGATTCTGCAGAAATGTGTCCCCGATTGGTGGAGAGTTCCGGTATTGTCACGTGATGTGTGATGAGGGACTGTCCCATGCAAAGTGGGAAAGGTGTCACTCCTACAGTCTCCCGTCGTGCAATCTGAAAAGTGGTCAACGTGCAGTTGGTATGCGGTAGCATGACTCGGCAGACAGCTGCGTTAACCAACTCAAGTCACATGTCAGCATTGCAGAGTATCGGTTCCCATGTATCAGGCAGATGGCAGCAGATCGTATGAGGAACACGCATATCATATGATTACATCACTGGACAGGCCGCCGAGTCCATACAGTCGAACAGCTGCCGCCGCAAAATGGTTACACATACCTGATACTGTAGTCATGTAGTCCAATATAATACGCATCACAAGGGATCGCACACACCCAGTGTGAGTGACAAATGTAAGCGGAAATGTCGGAGAGCGAGCGGCTGTAAGCGTGTTTGTCTACCAGTATGCCAGTAGTGCCCTGTCAAAGAAATGTGGAGTCTAAACGTGTATAAGGTGATGTGACCAGAGGTCAGCAGTGCTTAACACTGTGCAAACCCACGCACAACAGCTCCCACCTGCTGCACTGTGCCTTACCCGGTTTGTATCCAAAGGCGTCGGCCTGTCCGCAAACAAAGAACCGCCCTATACATGTGATGGTAGAAGTACCCTACGCACATAGCTCATGTCAATTAACAATAGACCATGGCATATGTACAGACAATAGACCACAAACACCATACAGTGCAGACATCCAACAGTATAGCAATGTACTGGCAGATATGTCCAGACCACTGGTGTGTGCATGCCTAGCCATCCTGTGTTTCAGTGTGTGAGCATGCCCAGTATGACTGTTACGCATGTTGTAGACTGACAATACCATCATGTGTGTGAGCATGCAAAGTATGGTCAACTGTATTGCATATGTCACATGTTCAGATAGCTAGTACTGTGTTGCTGACCCCTCCGTTCTACACACACAGGTGACATGCTGTGTCTGCAGGGTAGCTAATGGTCATGTGGCATTGACAGTTGTTACATGTCTGTATAGCGTGAGGGGACATGCAACCACAACCACAGTCCTACACAGCACTGTGGGTGGTGCACACGATCCTCACATGTGTAGGTGTGACGGGGGGGCACAGCCAACAGTTGTACACATCTGCTGCTACTGTGCTGGTCTGCCGGGTACTCCATGTCAGTGTGTGGACCTACCTAAATTGCTGGTTGGAGGGATACCAGGGTACGTCAGTTCCCAGCATTAATTACCAGCACAGTGGTGTTGGACATCCTATTACACATCCTACATATCCTACATCAAACAGCCTGGCCTGCTGTCATCTGTGTGTGTCATAGGGGGTTGGGGTCAGTCACTGGGCATATCCATAGGCCATCGTATATCATTTGTCTGTATTGGTCCACATCTGTCCAGCTGCATGGAACTTGTGTGGGCTGTACGGACACACATGATGGTCAGCCCATAATCTGCAGTGGGTTAGGACACCCTGTGCACTACAGGCTACCATGGTGACCCCTGTATGTGCAACAGAGGTCATGGTGCCACTATGGATGTGTACTGTCTGCTGCCCTAACATTTGGCCACCACAGTCACGTGTATGCTTGCATACATACCAGAGCAATGGGTAAGTACACATTCTAATACAACTGCCACTTGTTTGGTCAACAGACATACCCTGGTCGGGTTACGGACTTGAGGATGGTGCTGGAGTACTGCCTATGTCGGATGCACACAGTGCACCTCTCATACATGGCCGAGCACAGGTACTGTCATGTTTGGCATCCATTGTACTGTGTGCGGGTCAGAGAGGGGTAATCCGTGGGTACCTACTGTGTCAGTGCATATGCCTTGTGTTGCCTCTTTGCCAAGGGCAGGTCATACTGTGCATGGGCTGTCGCCAACTGTGCCCTACTCAGGTAGTTCCTTCACCAAGTCACACTGTGCCTGTACAGGCCTTGGCAGTGGTGTTGGGCTGTGTGGCCCTGCCCCATGCTGTTCCTGCTGCAACTGTTACTGCAGGATAACATTGTGTAGCATAGCAAATAACATAACAACCTGTATGCATGTAGCTTGTGAATACTGCAGAGCCCCAAAAGATGTGTCCGGATACCAGAACTGTGAACCAAGCATCCCAAATACATGTATATGTCTTGCCTGTGCATCCGCCTCAGTATGGTGTGGGTGCTCAGGTGTGTGTGCATTGCTGATGGGTGTTATAAGCCACTACACCAGTGTTTACCTAGCATCCCCCACTAGGAGACTGTAGGGGATGTCCACATAGGCATTGGTGTGCTACAGCTGTGTCAGACGCCATATATCGGACACATCACAGCTTCCAGGGCAGACAGCACACACATTCAGTCTCATGCCCTGGCCATCGCATAGGGCCTAGCTGTTGGAGGGTATGTCCCTGCACTGACTGTAGGCCCTACCCTACTCCCTGGGTGGTGCTACGTGTGCAGGCTACAGCACCCAGTACCCCAGGGTACTCATCCATGTGGTTGAACAGATTCATATTGCTGGTCCACTAATCACATGTGTGGAGGACCTGTACGTGTTCACTAGCATGTGTTGACATGTCATCTGTGAACTGGTGCAATACTCTGGATGCAGATGCCTGTGAGATACCCATGATATCCCCAGTTGTGCTGTGTGAGGTACCTGTGGCTAGTACACCTAGGCCAACACATCCCATGGTATCCACTGTGATGCATTCCCCTCGGCCTGTTTGATGTGTTAGGCACAGGTCAACAAGCTGCTGTAGGAGGTCTCTGTCCATCCCATAGTGCTCCAACATCCCCAGCCAATGTAGACCCTGATAATTCATCCTCGGTCTATAAAGTCTTATGTCACCCCAGTAAAGGTTGTTCGGCAGCATACACATCCGCACTGCCCCAGCCTCCTGCACATGTTGGTATATGTTGCCTGCTGCAGCCCGTGTCATGTGGTTGGACTGTGTTGTGAAATGTCCCTGCAGGTATACACCGGTGGTGTAGAGTGTAGACGAAACATGTGTGTATGCTGCTTGCTCGCATTCATGTACTGTTCATGTGTGGGCTGGCCATGTCATCAGCTGATTGTGCTGATTAACACCTGTTTGTGCAGCCTGTACACCCTGACTACCCCACCACTGCTGTCATCCCTCCCAACATCACCAGGCAGGTATAGACACACCCCTAGCTTAGGTTTGCTAAGGCAGGAGCAGTCCCGAGGCACAGTTCTGCAATGTACGTACAGTATGCCTGACCCCCCCTCCCATGCTGTCAACTATATGCGAGACCTGCACCTGGCTGACTACACACATACACTCCAGGGACCAGAAGCACACCCTGGTGATAAATGTGATACACCTTAGTCAACCTCATCTGCATAGTATAGTCTTCTAATGAATAGTTATATGACCCATACCGAACATCCAACATATTAACCACTGCTCAGTGTCACTCAGATCCACACACAACTGGCAACAGGTGCCTTACCATCACCATATTCGATGTCCCATGGTCTTCCCAGCAACAAAATAACCGGTGTCTACACGACTACAACCCGTGGCCCTGCACACCACAGACGATGTGCATTAACACCACGCCATGGCAGATATACATAGATCCCAGGTTATCACATACAGATCATCTGGCACAAATAGTCAATAGTGCTGATGTCCCCAGACATATGTTCACATCTATGTCCACCTCTACATCTACATATATCACATATATTATTTGTAGACATATATACATGGACATATATATATGTATATATACATACACACATATACATGTACACACATATGTAGATATGGCATTTATATCACAACAGCAAACCACATGACAGCAATGCATTAGACAGGAATGGAAAGGAAACTACATGTGCCACCTGCATCATGTAATGTTGTTAATATCAAGGCACGTGTGTTATGTTGCATCACATGGGTCAGACCGTAGCAAGGGTAAGAGTAGGGCTGATGACAGTTACTCACCAGACCTATCGGCGACTGTATGTGTTGACAACCCAGTGTCTTGGCAGAATATGTGGGCTGTGGACACTAAATAGGTCAGCAACAAAACAAACTGGACACATCCTGCAGCTAGCCACCCACAGATACCAACACATACGGTATAACTGCCAAACACACACCTGCCATGCCCTGGAATCAAGCATCTACGTATCTAGTCT
The DNA here is from genome assembly GCF_019279795.1 of Protopterus annectens. NCBI lineage: Eukaryota > Metazoa > Chordata > Ceratodontiformes > Protopteridae > Protopterus > Protopterus annectens. The sequence continues at coordinate 201,687,115 of NC_056725.1, read as the reverse complement.
ACCACACTACAGAATTATGCAGTAACAGAACGCGCTACCGAGTTCCAGCATCACCACACTCCCACAGGCATACTTCTAGGCGGATGACATCATCCGCAAAGGCAAAGATGCCGATAGGGAATGTATGTGGTGTGAGCCGTCTAAAAGCATTACTCTGTCCCGAGGCAGCTGGAAACACACACACACACACAGTTGACAGGGCTGGGGGTCGAACATACACTTAACTACCCTATCACACTACAGCATAACGCAGTTACAGAACGCGCTAATGAGATTACTGAACACAGCACTGCCAGAGGCATACTTCTAGGTGGGTGACATCATCCGCAAAGGCAAAGACGCCGATAGAGAATGTATGTGGTGTGAGGCATCTAAAAGCATTACTCTGTCCCCAGGCAGCTGGAAACACACACACACGCACACACACAGGCACACACTTGGCAGGGCTGGGAATCGAACATACACCTAACTACCTTATCACACTACAGCATTACGCAGTTACAGAACGAGCTACCGAGATTACTGAACACAGCACTCCCAGAGGCATACTTCTAGGTTGATGGCATCAACCGCAAAGGCAAAGATGCCGATAGGGAATGTATGTGGTGTGAGGCATCTAAAAGCATTACTGTGTCCCCAGGCAGCTGGAAACACACACACACACACACACACACACACACACACACACACACACACGCAGAGGCACACACTTGGCAGGGCTGGGAGTCATGAGGGAAAGGCAGTCCATACAGCCTACCTCGATCTGGCGAAGGCCTTTGATACAATACCCCACTCGGGTATCATTGAAAAACTCATCAGCTTAAATGTTAACCCATACATCACAAGATGGGTTGCAAACTGGCTGAGTGACAGAACCCACAGGGTCAGAGTTGCTGGCCATGTCAGACTCAAAGCCTGTCACAAGTGGTGTACCACAGGGCTCAGTCCTGGCCCTCTTGTTTGGCATCTACTTTTCCAGTACAAGCAAACACAGGAGGGTTATGGCTGACAAAGTTTGCAGATGACTGCAAACTGGGCCATAGTAGAAAACACATCTGACACAGATATCCTTCAGAAGGGTCTCACAGAAACGGATAACTGGTGCCAGAGCCATGGCCTAAAGTTAAATGCCAAAAATGCATAGTCATACCCTCGGGAAAAAAAGTTACCCCTAGCTACCAAATAGGTGGCAATCCACTGAGCACAGAAGAAGTTATCAGGGACCTGGGGACCCAGGTTGATAGTAGTCTGTCATTCGACACCCATGTAGCTAAAGTAGTTAGGAAGACCTTCTACATTGCCCACCTTATCATGAAGGGATTCTCATCTAGATCAAGGGAGGTCATAGTCTCCTATACTCATCACTCATCAGACCAATGATTGAGTACAATGCCCCATTCGAATGTATCTGACCCGACACTTGCAGCAGCTGGAGAGGCCACAAAGTTCCTCACCAAAAGGATAAAGGGTCTCAAACATCTGTCCTATGCTGCCCGACTGAAAGAACTCCAGCTCTATTCAGTCGCCATCATTGCTCAGAGATGACCTTTGCCTAACATACAAGGCCATGTCAAACCCAGATTTGATGAATATGCTTCACCTCAAAAAATAGATCCGTCAGAGCCACAAGGGCGGAGACTTAAACCTCGACACGGCTATTAATAGGACGTGCTGGAGGGATAGATTCATCACCCAAAGACTCCCTATGCTGTGGAATAAAATCCCGGTATATGTGAGGCAGAGCACCTCGCTGGCCTTGTTCAAGAGAAATCTTGACCAATGGATGGGAGATCGCAGATATACCCCAGGGATTACCTCAGTGTCACTGCTCGACAGAGGCACAGCAAAATAATGGGTATAGTTCCCCATACTAAAGGGGTGGCGTAAAGCCACAAAACTATGGGCTAGGCTTGTAAATGCCCTCGGGCAGATAGCCTAGTATGAACCTATGAACCTATGAACCTATAACTACCTTATCACACTACAGCATTACGCAGTTACAGAACGCGCTACCGAGATTACTGAACACAGCACTCCCAGAGGCATACTTCTAGTTTGATGACATCATCCGCAAAGGCAAAGATGCTGATAGGGAATGTATGTGGTGTGAGGCGTCTAAAAGCATTACTGTGTCCCCAGGCAGCTGGAAACACACACACACACACACACACACACACACACACTTGGCAGGGCTGGGAGTCGAACATACACCTAACTACCTTATCACACTACAGCATTACGCAGTTACAGAACGCGCTATCGAGATTACTGAACACAGCACTCCCAGAGGCATACTTCTAGGTTGATGACATCATCCGCAAAGGCAAAGACGCCGATAGGGAATGTATGTGGTGTGAGGCGTCTAAAAGCATTACTGTGTCCCCAGGCAGCTGGAAACACACACACACACACACACACACACATACACACACACACACACACACACACACACACACAGAGGCACACACTTGGCAGGGCTGGGAGTTGAACATACACCTAACTACATACACCTAACTACCTTATCACACTACAGCATTATGCAGTTACAGAACGCGCTACCAAGATTACTGAACACAGCACTCCCAGAGGCATACTTCTAGGTTGATGACATCATCCGCAAAGGCAAGGACGCCGATAGGGAATGTATAGAGAGTGAGCAGTCTGAAAGCATATTACTGTCCCAAGGTAGATGTAGACAAACACACGGCAGTAGTGTGATTGGGGCAACTGCCTATCTACGGAGCACTAAAACAACACTACATAGATACGGGACACGCCACAGACAGTACACCCTTCAAGACAGTCAACCAGCGTGTTCAATGTAGGCATACATCGTGATGTGGAAAATGGACATCTGTTGCCTGGATGACCACCATCGCTATACAGGATGTCAATGGCCATGCCCATACACAGAGGCACATCACCGACACAAGGTGTCACTGGGCATGCCCACATGCTTAGTATCACACGTCCATTTGGAATGTACTGTGTGTCCATCTACACAACAGCATACTGGGCATGCTCACACACTTAGCAGTTGCAAAGGACCATCTTGCATGCACACGGATTCTAAACATGGAAGGGCACAGTTTGGAATGTACTGTGTGTCCATCTACACAGCGGCGTACTGGGCATGCTCACACACACACAGCAGTTGCAAAGTGTTGTCTTGCATGCACACGGATTCTAACCATGGAAGGGTGCAGTTTGGAATGTACTGTGTGTCCATCTACACAACGGCGTACTGGGCATGCTCACACAGCAGTTGCAAAGTGCCGTCTTGCATGCACATGGATTCTAAACACGGAAGGGTGCAGTTTGGAATGTACTGTGTGCCCATCTACACAACGGCATACTGATCATGCTCACACACTTAGCAGTTGCAAAGTGCCGTCTTGCATGCACACGGATTCTAACCACAGAATGGCGCAGTTTGGAATGTACTGTATGTCCATCTACACAACGGCATACTGGGCATGCTCACACACAGCAGTTGCAAAGTGCCATCTTGCATGCACATGGATTCTAAACATGGAAGGGCGCAGTTTGGAATGTACTGTGTGTCCATCTACACAATGGCGTACTGGGCATGCTCACACACTTCGCAGTTGCAAAGTGCCGTCATGCATGCACACGGATTCTAACCACGGAAGGGCGCAGTTTGGAATGTACTGTGTGTCCATCTACACAATGGCGTACTGGGCATGCTCACACACTTAGTTGCAAAGTGCCGTCTTGCATGCACATGGATTCTAAACACGGAAGGGCACAGTATGGTGTTACTGTCCCCACGTACATGAAGGCCATTCACATGTACTGACCAGTACACACTCAGCAGCCATCACAGATGTCTCAGGTGCAGATCACAGAGGTACACACCGCAGTCTGCTATGTAGTCCTCAGACATCACCATGTCATTGGACCAGCAATACACAGCCATACATTACCACAACACCGTGTGACTCATGACCAGTGGACTGTACATAGGTCTACAGCAGCTGTGCAGACTACACATGTACCAACAGGGTTCCATCATGTGTTATGCATTGCAATGATACCACTGTACATAACCAGGTCGGCTTACACATACCAGGGGCCCTGGGTCTTACACAGCTGTGATAGATGACTGTCGCTATACATGAAAGAACACGCATGTTTGGATATGACATACATGTAATCGCAGTGGATATGTGCATGGACAACACACACAACACATATGTACACAGGATAGCTTTTGCTGTCCTCCGTGCAGACAAGTGGCTACAGCAATCGCATGCACACAAATGGAAGGTGGGTCCATGGCTGTTGAATGCTAACAGTACATGAGGTAGCAATGTTGACCGAGGACACATTCCCTCTGTACTAGTTACCCATGACACCCATCACATCATACAACAGTCCATGTGTTATGTATGTCATCACACATGTCCACCAATTGCAATGCATACAAACATGGCTACATTTTTTTTAATTTTATTTATTTATTTAACATTTGTTGACCGGGAATGTCCGACTAGGTTCCACAGAGTCTGTTTTCAGCGGAGGCCCGGGGAGAAATGCTCCATATGCATGTCTTTGGAATGTGGGAGGAAACCGGAGTACCCGGAGGAAACCCACGCGAACACAGGGAGAACATGCAAACTCCACACAGAAGGCACCCCAGCTGAGAATTGAACCGGAGAACCTCTTGCTGTGAGGCGACAACATTAACCGCTGCACCACTGTGCTGCCCAATGGCTACATGACAGGCATGTAGGACCAACACACATGCACAATTTGTAGTGTGCATGCAGCTACCATGCATGTGCAGTAGCTGATGTATGTAACCCATCTGTGCCTAACTACAACATGCAGTTACAATGCAGCCCCATCATTGACACCTGTATATGGTGACATATGACAGTACGGTAGGATATACATCAGGTATGGATGGATGTGTGTACATAAAGTGGTGATCCACCTGTGCAGATGGATGTTTGCCAGGGACGGCTCACAGGTGTGTCACATGCCATCCTACCATTACATGTGCAAACAGTACGCTATGTTACTGTTACGTGACGGTGAAGACATAAAACCTACACAGCGGTCAGGTGTTACTGACTGTAAGTCACGTGACACCTGTAACACTTACATCCTCCCGTGTGCATATAGCAGCACAATTGCTGGAGGTAGCGTTGGTACACATAATGCGGCCAATACTGCTGCATGTCTGTCAGACGTATCATCATATAGCAGTTGTATCATTCACAGTACTGCCATGTGTGTTTGCTTGTGTGACCATATATGCCACATATGATGGGGAATACATCCCAACTGTTACACACCCCTGTACACTATTGTAGAGATCTGTACATACTGCAGTGTGTAAAGCATGACGTAGGCAGGGGTGGTGTGTGTATCACACACATATCAGCTATCCATAGGTGAATGACATTTGTGGTCTCCACAGTGCGTGTGTGTGTGTATGTATATATGGCTGTCTGGTGCATGGAGTGAGGGTGTATTCTACCATACAGAACACACAGGATCCCTAACCCCTCATGGTGATGCAGTCTACTACCCTGTTGATGCCATTGGTCTCAGCCATACTGGCTACCTGTACATGTTCTTTCTCTGTGTCGCATTGTGTGGGTGCACAGTATTGTGAGGGTGATTACCATATAGGCAGGGGTCCTCACCTCAACACTATGGGATGTGCGTTATAGTGTTGTTGACCCTGTGAATGTGGGCATGTTCCTGTAATGCGACAGGGTATTACTGCTACACAGTGAGGCCTCATGCTATCAAGTGGCCTCTAATGTCATCATCAGCCGGACCGCTGTGTACAACCCCTGCACCATGTCAACATACCTGTGATATGACCTGGTATGGATGTCACATCTCTAGCCACTGTAGCTTATTAAACTGCCCACATGCTTCTGGATCAGTATATGTGTGGACATCTGTGGTATGTTAGCCTTTCCAACAGTCAGGTTGAGGCTACGTATAGCATGCTGATATTGCAATACGTGCCTGTGAGTACTCCACAGTTACACATGGGAGACTGCAAACACTGCTACCTGTAGGCACATGCAAGTAGACCATAAGGAGGGAACCAGGGTATCATTACCAACATGCTGTTACTGTTGTTACTGAGACACATACTGTGAACATATAACAATGCATGCTAAACCTGTACTACATGGTATGTCTGGTGCATGTCAACAGTACACAACTAATGTAATATACACTTCTCTCACTATTCTTACACAATGTAATATACACTTCTCTCACTATTCTTACACAACTAATGTAATATACACTTCTCTCACTATTCTTACACAACTAATGTAATATACACTTCTCTCACTGTTCTGTTCACCCTGTGCATCAGACCATTTGAGCATGTCCCTGCACCGATGGTGTGGATGACAGGAATGCGGCACAGGCTTCATCATTTGCACAGGGTGATAATGTTTGCCAGGGGCATAGGCTGCACCATTGGATGACATCATGTGTGTGGGTAAGGGCCAGTGATATGATTGGACATGTCTGTTCAGTATGCATGTGGGTGTTGTTGTGCCCTACAGATATGTTTGCTGTGTGCGTGTATGTGTGCACACAGTTCTGCCTTTTGTGAGGCCTACACAGGGGTATTATTGACAGCTCCAGATTGTACAAACCAGGTTGTATAGCTCACTGTGTCTGGCCACGGCCACGTGACCTGTGCCTGCCATGGGTTGCACGGGCACTACCAGGTGGAGGTACAGATTGGCTACTGTCCGACGACACATGTCCACTAGAACCATGTCCCCACTGGGAACATCCAGGGCCATGTCCACGTGGCCTGCTGTGTCCTGGTGTGGACAGCGCAGCACCAGCTGCACTGCTACCAGCACTATGGGAGCGGGCATGTGAGGTGGCACGCTCACGTTGACCTGCACTAGGTGGTGTAGCTAGCCTATGTCCACTTGGCCTATGCCTCACTCCTACCAGATGTTCCAGCACAGACAGCTCACACTCGCGGATTGCCATGCCACGGTCAAGGATTCCGACCAAGTCACCCAATCGCCTGTCCAGAACATCAGAAATCTGCTGTTGAGCATTTGCCAATGCCTGGATGTTGTCGTTTAGGGTACGGATAGCAGCCCTCTGCAGCCTCTGCCCTTCTCTGTTCTGCCATTCAGCACATGCCTGTGCTGCCATTACAGTCTAGAACATGCGTCTGGTGATACCAGCTGCAGCGCTGTGTCCTGCAGGTGCATGTCTGCCAGAGGTTCTCCTACGAGCAGCAGCGGCCACATGCCTGTATGGCACATCTGCAGTCATTACACTGACACCATGGTGTAGAGACACACCTTCTGTAGCCACCACACGTTCCTGTTCCACGCTAACAGACACTGACTGTCCTTCCTCTATGGCCACTGGTGATGCGGTATGTGTTGGCAGCAGAACTGTGTGCGGGGAAGAGGGGGGCATAGCTGGTATGGCAACCATTGGCACAGATTCAGCCCCTGACAACCCTGCCTGTACCTCATGCATATGTTCATCACTGCTAGTATCTGTGGGGACACTAACATCAGATGGACCGCAGGAGGGTAACGCACCTACATCACCTGTGAATGCAAAGAAAGACTCTAAATTACAATAGACACACACACAGACACACACACACAGACTCACACACAGACTCACACACAGACTCACACAGACACACCATGCATGTGATTTGACAGACAGCATGCAAGTGATACAGCAGACGGCATGCAGCTCAGACATTAATAGTGTTAGTAAGCATACCTCCCTGGGGTGCAAACTACAGCAAGCAGGTGTCATATCAGTAGCCATGCAGTTCACACAATCATGGTAGCATGCATGTATCCTCGTGATACACCATGTGGACCAGAACAGGATAACAGTATACATGGCTGACGTGACCTTAACATGTAATCTGCTGACGTGTGCACTAACATGCATACATGTCTGACACAATGGTGTCCTGACACATGTACAGCGTCGTAATGGGCATCACATTGCAGTGTTGTCTGTATGCCCTACAGATAGAATGCATGTTTAGCAAATGTGCATAAGCATGGAAGGGTAGTGTGAGCCATCTACATTGCAGTGCAGTGTGAAGTACAGACACTGTGCCATTGCATGGCAGCATGAGGCATCTATATTGCTATACAGTGCATAATATGCACACATTGCATAGCCATAACTGCATGCATACCCATGACATGACTGTGGATTGTGACCCACGATGCTGAGGTGTATACACACCAAACCATGCTGTGTCATGTGACAGGTCACTGGAAGACCTACCAATGACACCCCTGCACAACTACTACAGAGTCTTAGCTGCCTGGCAACCATGTCCACACATAGCAGACTTGTCAATTCACCATGTCCCACATGACATTGATGTACCACACACACAAGATGCACAGCTAACGGTGATGTCCTACAGCAGCAAGGGAAATGTACAGTATCTGTGGCCTGATGTGGTGTCAATGTCTGTGGAAGCTGTACAGGTGACTACTGCCATGCTATGACACAGTCGTGATGTTCAACACATCTTATATGGTAGACTTAAGTGACACCTCCACTAGCTGTGTACAGGCTTTTAGGATGTCCAGTGTACCACCCCAACTGTATAGTCTGTCAACTAAGGCTATAATTGGACCATGTGTGGACAATGTGCAACAGGGTGTATAGACATCACATCTACTGTGTGGCTACGTGTCTCTGGCCATCCCCCATGTCCATGTGTGAACATGTGTTGGCCAAATGTTTGTGATGGATGTCTATCTCACATATCTGTGTTGTCCCATATGACATACACCCATAGATGTCAGATATGTCACCATCCACAGGGCTATGCAGACAACGGGTTGTATGTTTGGTATGTGGGGTATGGGTTATGGGATAGTGTGACAATATTGCAGCCAGAACACTACATGTCTGGGACATGTCAGATGGCACATCACAATGTTTGCACCCATTACAGGGGCATATGACATAATGGTGACTCCTGTGGGCTGCCCATATCACAGCTCACTGTGTGGTACTGTTTGCGTACCACACGTGTTGTTCCAATGTATAGTACATATGCCTACATTGCACAACACCTCCACCGTTGTATGCACAGCTGTCCACACATGTAGCAATGACAAATACTGTGGTTTCATGTCGGTGTATAATTTTGTTTGTATATATTGCACATGGGTAGCCAGTGTGAATGATGGGTGATGCAACCTGCATATTGTGACTGGACCGAACATCAAGTGTACAAGTGTTAACTGGCCACATGGCGAATAGATCTATGCTTTAACATGCCTGATACTGATGACAGTCTCACCTGCAATGGACTGATGTCTGTGCGGCACGCCAGAGGTACCTGTATAGGGGTGACACAGCAGTTTGAACATTATCCATGACTGTATGACAGCCACAGAGTGCTCTGTGCATGTTAATACATTCACCTGTACAATAGTATATAGTATGCACATGTGTGCATACACAGGGTAGCATACTGTAGTATGCAGCATGTGTGTCAACATACCTTGCATATGATGTTACATTGCATAATGTACAGTGACACATGCAACTAAATGGGATATAATAGTCATATGTGCAGTACTGACTTACCAGGCAACTCCAGGCTCATTGGTTGGGAGACAACCACCTCCATGATGGCAGCTAGTGTTTATGGATGTTGTTCTGAGGGTGTCCCCAAACTGGCCAGTAGCTCCTCGGTGTGTGTGAGTGGGGGCTGGGTTGGTGGCCCACCACCTGTTCCACCTTGTTCCCTGGTGATTGCAGTGGCATGCTGTTTTGCATGTCGTATCAAGTCTGTGCAGTGTCTGCGCACCTGCTGGTAGGTGCAGTTATGACCACCCACATCATTCACCCTCCTGCGAAGATCCTGCCACAGGTCATCACGCTGTTGGGCATGCTGTGGCACATAGCTGAACAACACCTCATAGTTCTCATGGAGGTACGGGATGAGGACATCATCCTCCTGGCGGCTGTACGCTGGCAGGCGTGTACGAGGCATTATCTGTAAGACATAATGATGGTGACAGGTCACAGTATCAGAGATGTACAGAGATACTGCTGCACATACATTTCTAGTAAATCTAGTACATCTGCACAGTTATCTTTGCAAATCATCATGTCACTGACACAACTGACATGTCTGTGTCACACACATGTAGCACCCGTTATGCATTGGATATCATCACCATATATGTGTGTCACCTCATTACATTGTTCATACTCCATGTGAATGCTGTCTTGATGTGGGCATGTCTGTTTGCCTGCACTGGTGTTCCTACCTATCAGCACATGCCTGGATGTGTCCACGGTAGTGCTGTTGACCTTGATGCTGTGTATATGTCACATATCAACACATACACTGCCTTATTGGACTTGAGCAGTGACAATGCACACATACGCATGGAAACCTTTACATGCATGTGTTTTGCCATATACATCTACACGGCACTGTACAGCTGTTCAACATCCTGCCACAGATCGCCTGTGTTGCACATGTGATAGACATGGGACAATGGCTAGTCAGACATCATTCGCAGGGATGGTTATCAACTATAGCATGTACGGGAAAGGATTCCTAGCTCTATCCAACAGCCATTTTGCCACCGCGAGGTGCATCAGTGCCACATTACTGATCCAGACAGTTGATACTACATCTACCATGCGGTCATCACACCATGTATGACAGAGATGACATGTGCAGCTTTGATGGACAGGGTTGCATGGTATGGCAGGAGTATGTCACATGTATGGCACAGGGATCTGTCCAGCATGTGGCGACCCTAGTAGTAGGACTGTGGCTGTCCATGACGTATATCTTTCAGATCAGGATATGGACATGTAGCATGTCCAACATCATAGTGTAGCACATGTCTTTATGCAAGGTAGACAGCATGCTGTATAGTGGAGGTGAGGATTGTGAAGGCTGGTATCATCCATCCATGCAATAGCCAATACCCCTTAAAGGTGATATGTGATCCAATATTGGTCACCCGAGTGCTGAGTATGCCTGTCCAATGATCTCCATGCTCATGGATGGCACCCTGTCATGACATGTGTGTCTCGTATGACTACCTACGGGGCCTGGAGATGTCACCAACTCAGGGAGGTGAAATGCACAGCACCATCCCTTACACAGTGTCCATAATGTTGACCGCAGCCTAGGTGGTAGTTAATGGCTACAGGGATATTCACCTAGCGGTGACAATGTTGATATCATCTGTCAGAATGTGCACATATGTCACACACCTCACCCACAAAGCCCATTCTGTATGTTGTTCACAACACTGAGACAGCTATTGCTCATAGGTCATGGCCATTCACATCCTTACATACACAGATACCTCACATTTGTCTGTGTGGTATGGGCTACAATGAGGGTGGAGTACAACACATTAACCCTGTTTTATTGTAGCTGGCACTGGTGTGATATGCACATGTCACTCTGACACCTTTTGTAGTTTTGATTCTGTCAACAGGCCACTGGTAGAACACTCCTGTGACATACAAAGGTATATGTTGTCAAACATCCGTACTGTCATGTACATCTGTACTGCTAACATCTACATTGATAATGGTTCATGGACTTGCAGACCATACTCAGCAGGGTAATAGTGCGGTGCCACCAATTATGACAGTCATCACCACTTGTGGGTTGATATTATCCAACACCCTATCTGTATTGTATCTTCATGCTCAGCACTTGTTCAGAACTTGTGAGCACTTCATGAGCTACTGATTAATATAGCACCCATTCCACACCATTTCTCACAAGTACACTGTCTGTCCTTACATTTCCAGCTTGCTTACAGTACAACAGCTGTTGTACACACGTAACTCACATATCTTGTGAGACATGGTTGTATATACAGGCATGTCCAACTGTCACGTACCAGTGCTATTGCCTGTCTATATGATGAATATGACATACATGTGGCAATAGAGCACTTGTCTCATGTACACAGTCAATGCTCACCTCCCAACATACGACACTACAGCCTGTGGGAGATGCACATATGCAGCCCTGCTAGGGATAATGCCGTCACCAACCCTGACTGAACCCGACAATCATATGGGGATGTGTAACATTTGCAACACACCCCACTCATCACATAGTCTCACAAGATCTCCACCACCACAGGCCACACATATGAGTACAACTTGTGCCGTACCTCTCCATACTCTGTGTACGCACCAAAGGCAGTCCCCATCACCAAACACAACAACAATAACTTATAGCCCACAGACTCATGTGTGCCTATCACATACAGCCAATAGGGTGTTATAACATACACAACACACCTGTCATAGGTGACTCTGTAGGCAGTCACACTAATATTCCTCTCAGCAGGCTACACAAGGCGATAGTCGCTTGCATCTTGCTGTCGGGTAACTGGTTCTGCAACATAACCTATGCACCCATGCCACACCTCAGCAGGTACAATTTGACTGTCATTCTCCATGTTAGTGTGACTGCCCTGAGATGCAACTTCACAGACTATGTGTGCAGGGACATGCAATAGCTCACCGGTCTCCTAGCCCTGAAGGTATGGGCCAAGCCCTGGGAAGCATTATGCATTCATCCGGACATGATACCACTGTACAATGACTGACTGTGTCACTTCAACAGTTGCCTATGCTTCTGCTGTCATTCCACAGGCATCCGGTATCTGTCCGCTTTGACTGACATGGTCAACAAAACACGATGCTTTGGCACAGATGACCTGCACCTGTCAGCCCTGGGAGTACAGATAACATGTGCACAATGCATCAGAGGTGCTCCACGTGCAACTAACTGTGGCCAGAACTGCTATACACATTGTAACATGCTACGGATCCAACAACATACTCCATGGTTACCAGACCTCATTTCTTGGTGTACTGGACAGTAGGGTTCAGACAGGTACTACTGATGTGAGACTGACACTACCCCACACTTAACTGGGATAGCCACTCATGTACTGACACATTAGGCCAACGCTGTCTGGGATTCATAACCTCCACTCAGCTGGATCAACCCATACACACCACCTCCAAGACCAACAATATCCTTGACATGGACACCACCAACATGTAACTGGTGTTCCACACCTGGGGTTATCCCCTCATTGATGGATTCCGAACATATGCTAATCACCCTTGTTATCCACATCCCGGCACCACACCCTTCACGACATACACAGTACAAGAGTACTACAACACCTACTACAGACGTCTTATGACAGCAGTAGTTAACGTCATGACACCCGTGCAGATGGACAATGCACATACAAATGCTGAAACATACCCCAGTGCACTTCATTAGCACTTACATGACTGCATGGATCATGCTATTCCACACAGAGCCATGATGGTACCCACCAGATAATGGACGCCACTCTGGGGGTCCAGTTCCATGGATATAATTCACAACACGTGGAGGCTGTTGCAAAATAGAGTACAATCCCATGGGTGGGGTAGCTCACTGGTCAGCCTCAGTAGGGCTACAGGATCCCTCATCACATACTCCGAAACTAGCTACGTAATCATTACTGCGACACATTCCAGGGTGTACCACAAGGCATTATGGAGGTATGTCAGTAGTCAATGGCAATACCCACATCTGCTCTGACATACAACAGTTACTCAGGAACATTACAGAACCAGGTGATGTTGGCAACATGCTGACAGATGGGTTCAATGCTAACATTACACCCTCTCACTCCCTACAGGGCCACAATCCATGCAGGGGCATTGCGGTGTCCCTGCAGTCACAACTACACAGTACTAACCTGCACCCTATATGGCCTGGAACACTGACCCCATGTGACTGTCCAACATCCCATTCTGAACCTCTGAATGACATGTCTCCCCACTTGGCCACCATATTCAGTAATAGCCTTGTATCAGACATTGTGGCCCCTGAATGGCACAGAGCAACAGTTATCACACTCCACACAGGTGGCGCCACAATGCACAAGAGGGACTACTGCCCTATACACCTGACTGGACTGTTCTGCAAGGCTATGGGGCACATCATCATGGAAGTCATTCACAGAGACATTGGTGGACTCCGGTCCTTTGATGCCACCCAGGTTGGACTTGTTAGGGCCAGAGCATGGCTCCTACACCTGGTGGACTCCTTTGATACAGTTACCAGGGTAGTTGATGATGATAAGGGGGTCCACACAGCCTACATTGTCCTCTCATTGGCTTTCAGCACCGTTATCCATTCTGGTATTGGCAACATAAACATCCACCTGCACATCGACCCCTATGACTCAGGATGTTATGCAAAGTGGCTCACGGACAGGACACACACATTGAGGGTAGCATACCATAGTACCTACTGTATTTCAGTTACACTTGGCATACCACAGTCCTCAGTCATAGGGCCCCTCATGTTCGGTATATGCTTCCCTGAGGTACAGGCTAGCACAGAGAGACTTTCCCTGCCTAGCTTTCCAGACAACTGCATACAAAGTGCCATGACTGATCCACCAGCTGAAACTGACTCCCTCCATAAGGGTGTCACTGTGACGGATACCTGATATCAATATCATGGCCTCAAGCTGCAGTACACAAGGTGCATGAACATCCCCTTTGCATTACACCATTCACCCACTGACTATCACATAGGTGGTAGTCCCCTACATACATGTCACATTGTACGTGATCGTAGTACACACGTATGTCGCACCCACTCCTTTGATAACCATATTGCCACTGTGGCGTGGATATCCTTCTACGTGGTCACACTTATCTGTACTGGGTTTGTAGCTGGAACATAGGCACCCATTGTACCTCTGAACTCCAGAAGTATACACACATTCAAGGGTACAACACCCCATTTAGGGTGTACCTTACAGAACAGCTACGGCTTTACATACCACAACATTAACACGCCATGACGTTTATTGAGCTCCGACGGTTGACGTATGCTGCAGAACTACGGACACCACGTCTGTACACATTTGCATACTATACACAGGGGTGACCTCTGCTGAACAGACAGGACCCATGTTCACAACAATATATATGGATATACTCCACATAAGCGACATAAGCAAAAGCCACTGTGAGCAACATGCTCATGGATATGTGCACACATGCAACGATGAGTGGGATGTGCTTGAGGGTTACATTCCCAAACCAGACACTCACCATGCTTTGGAACATGATTCCTATGTACATCACGCAGGGACACTCAGTAGCACTGTTCATGTGATACCTCACTTGGTGGATGGGAGACACATGTACGCCAGGGATCACTGCAGTGGCTGTACTGTGCAGGGGTGCAGGTAACACATGGCTCTGCTGTTCACAGACAGGACACTACCCTAGAGAGGTGCCGCTAGTGTGAACACTGTCATTGGGCTTACACATAGACCTGCCAGACTGCATAGTACCCCACTATGAACCTGTGAAGCTATTACATGTCCTTTACGCATGGTTAATTGAGTAGCTCTTCCATTTAGATTAGCTATCATGCTATTACAGTGTCCCATGACTACAAGCCATATGTATCCTGTTATTGTATATTGTACATGCCAATAGACGATACCTTTGGTATGCATGATATGCCTGTTATGCTGTGTAGAATATCTGACATATCTACCTACAATACTGTACATTACACATATTTTACATAGTATCCCATACTGCAAAGCATACTTGCACAGCGGGACCACCTTGGACATGTCATTGTTGTTATATGCCCATACACATGCCTACTGTGACAGTATATCAGCATATACTATCCCCTACTATGTCACGTACGTGTTGCACATACCCTACCACTGACGGCGGGTGGTATGGAATTGTTCTGTTTAAAGCCCTCATGTAGCATCCCTTGTGGCGTCTGTGATGTTTACCTTGTGGCCCACTGCAGGACACACAATTTCTACAAGCGTTACTATGCTTAGCAAAACATCACTACATAATACCTTTTCCCACTTTATGCATTGCGGACACTTTTAATTAATAGAAAACAGGCTATACATACACTAACATAATTAATACAAAACAGGCTATACATACACTTAAATACCGAGTGTTCTACATACCTTGTTATCATTCCGGACTTTCGTAACTATCTCTCTTACACTGTTTCAACAGTTCTATGGTATGAGCATACGGTTTGAATGTCTGGCAAGTCATCCTTATATACGTTGATACCTGTAACGTGGTTTCCTGCTGCCAGTTGGTGTTCCTGAGTGACTTATTACTTGCACATCAGCTGTGCAGCTTCTCCATTTGCCAATTACGTGGCAACAGTGGGGTATAATTGAATTCTCCACTTGGGCGTTGACCATTTGCCCTACCTTTGGGGAGATGGCTGTACTGTGTTTTGTGTGTAATTGCAACTGCTATGTGTAGAGACACGGATAGTTTGGATTCATGTCCCCCCGGATTGTGTGTGATGGCTAGAGTATGTGGTTCTACATGTGAGTGTACCTGTCATCCCAACCATCTGATAAGGGACTATTGCAAACAAAACCTGTAACATCGCCGTTTGTTCCATTATACAATGGCTACAATTTCACACGGAGCCTTTAAATGTGTCCCTCACAAGGTATGTTAATGCTTCTGCAGATGTAATTGACTGACTGGATGTTTGTGCTGTAATTACAGTCTGTATTGCTATAGTTTCATGTGTGGGGGATGTAGGTGGGTGTACGTAGGACATACAGGTTTGTGGGGCTTGCATTTCTACATATTCCATATATGTGTGTGGGCTCCTTCCCTAATTAAAGAGCTATCAGTTAGTAGACCTTCGGTACGGGCATATACATTGGGCCATTGTTAATTGGTTTCTGTATATTATGTAGGTGAGGTTGATACTTCTATACCTCCGGAATTACAGCGATATGTAAAGGAATGTTACTAAATGACAGCTGTCCCATGCACTTCTGTCCCAGATATTTGCACTCATTGCAGTTGTGTTGGTAACTGAACCTCTTTGGCATGGGTTGCCACCTTTTCAAATGGCCATTGTGGGACACTTGCAGGACACACATCGGTGTTTACAGGCTGACACATACCCACGGTCAGTACACAGGATAGCACATACTTTTATCCTCAATACATACTTATTGTTGTAGGACTTTGGCTACTTATCATATTGCATGTAACATTTACATTTCTTACATAAAGGCATAACTATTTAATGCAACTATTACATAATATATGGGACATAATAATGTCCTACAATTTCGGACATTTGCCCTTTGTAATGTTTTATGTCAGGACACAACTGCCCAGGGAGGGGCTGTCCCTCCTAATGTGTGACAGGTGGTAACCGTATGCCTACGGCTAGCTATAACCACACCTACCGTAATGATCTACCTCCGAGTTGGCACTAACAGACACGATGCAGACACACACACACACACACATTACAGTCACACGGAAATGCACACGGCACCTTCAACACACACATACACAGACTACGGCAATCACAAACACAGTTGAACACAGTACCTACGTGGACCGCAACACTGGCAGTGGTAACTGAATGTCCCTTCCTATCGTGGTAATATTACTCACGGTTTTACTGTTCCGGTACTGTGTTCTTGCAGTCTTTCAGCCTCGTGGTTAGGCGTGTCGGTATGTGACACATTCCATAGTTGGCGGTATCCTATTTATTTGTACCTCCAAGGTGTTATGAATGTCGTTGACCTATCTATATATTTGCAGATATCGGTGAATCCATATATATCAACATATATCTCTCTATCACCCTTTCTATCTGTAATATATATATATATATATATATATATATATATATATATCTGACAGAGAAAGTGACAGGCAGAATACACCTTTCATTGTGTACTTGTCAGTGTATACTGTTTCCTGGACTCCGCACGTTTGTGTCTGCACCTGTCACATTACACACCTGCCATAGGTACATCTTGGCTACCATAGTGTTAGGTGATTGTATACATGATTGCGTGTTCTACTCCTGGCAGTGGTCGTTTTACCCTTCAGAGCAGGCGCTATTAGTGCAGGGGTGAATAATGCTGGTTTCACCTGTTCTGGACATCATTAACCGTGATCTGCATGATATTCAGAGAAGCTTAGCCCTGTTTCATACATATCCGTATAGTCATATTTAAACGATGCTTACCAGCACTGGGCAACGCATATTCCCGCTAACGTGTGCTAAACATGATCTGACGACCTGCATCCGACATGCATTATTCGTGCCTTTGGGATTACGTTGCATCCCTTGCAGGACGTGGGACCGGGAACATGCACGATGGTCACTGCATTTACCACTTGGGCATCTGGGATTTGTACACGTGTTATGGCATTTTGTATGTGGAGTATACTACGGCTGTTACTCCATACTGCACTCATATGAGTAACTCAGTTAGTTTACATATGGATGTGTCCAATTAATGGTATGTCCATGTGATGTTTACTGGATGTGCTCCAGCATTGGGTATGTATATCACAGTGAGCCACACACGATAATGTGCTACACCTTCAAATGACGGTAGGTGGAGCATGCTGGGGTGACGAATACCTGTCATGGGTACACCCCATGCCTTGACACAACATCCATGATTGCATTATGTGGAGCCCCTCATTAACGCAGCAGGGAATCCGTGCAGAGTGTGTGGAGAACAATGCTTACACACATGTGATCCTGCGATTGCCTCTGCTCCACTGAGCGACAGTTGGTTACTCGATGTTGTGGTGACAGCAGACACTGTTTGCCTCGTTTGGTGTATGGCCTCTGACAATCGGGCGTGTACCTACCGATGTACCTAGGAACCTATACACACAGCACCAACATATGCTGATAGGCGCATATACTGTTCAGGTGTTGACATTCCTTGTTCCAATAGCTGTTGTGTGTACAATGTTTGAGGGCTGCCTATGTAGGATTCACACAGTAGGCCACCTATACATTACAATTTACAGGTGGTCGTGTGTGTCATCAATTTTACTGTGTGTGCAGGTGGAGAGGTGTGTCAGTCCGTAGGGGCCTACACTGTCAGAGTATGTGCTATACATTCCCTCTTTGCCAAGGCGTAGGCATATTGGGCACGCCTCCATCTGCCTACTGGGGCTGGCACAGGGTGTTCGTGGTCTGAATCCCTCTGTGCCTGTGATGGCCTTGGCAATTGCGGTGGGCTATGAGGGCCTTCACCATTTTGTCCCTGCTGCAGCTGTTTCCACAGGATCATATTATGTAGCATGGCTCATACTATGACGATGTGGGCACACGTGCCTGGGGAGTACTGCAAGGCTCCACCAGATGTGTTCAAGCAACGGAACCGTAATTTCAGCATCCCGAACACACGCTCTATGATGATTCTGGTTTGTGCGTATGCCTCATTATGGCATTCTTGCATGGGTGTGTGTATTTCTGATGGGAGTCATCATCCATGGCTCCAGTGCATAGCCAGCATCCCCCACAAGGTGGCCAAGTAGGATGTCGCCCCTGACAAATACCTGATACAGCTGTGAGGCATGCCAGATATGGGAGTCATGGTAGCTTCCAGGGCTGCCAGCACACACATCCATGATAATGCCCTGGGCATTGCACATGACCTGGCAGTTGATAGAGTGGAATCCCTTGTGGTTTATGTAGTGCCTACCATGCTCACTGGGTGGTGACTTGATATGTATGTGCGTGCAGTCTATCGCACCCAGTATCTCTGGGTAGTGTGCCACATGGTGGAAGTGACGCATATTGCTGGCCAACTCCTCCTGAGTTTGGGGGAAGTATATATGCTCATTGGCATATGGTAACATGGCATCCCGGAACTGGTGTAGTACCCTGGATGCTGATGCCTGTGAGATCCCCATTATATCTCCAGTTGGCCTTTGAAAGGTACCCGTGGCTAGTATTCGCAAGCTTAAACATACCTTTGTGTCCACTGGGATGGGTTCCCTCTGTTGTTTCTGGTTTTCAGGCATGGCCAGCACAGCTCAACTATTTGCTGTAAGATGTCCCTGTCCACCCTGTAATGCTCTACTATCTCAGGATCATGTAGCCCCTGGTAGGTTACCCTTGATCTGAACACTCTTCTCCTCCTCCAGGGCCTGCGGTGGTTGTCAGCATCATCCTCCACAACACCGTCAGTCTCTAACACATGGTGATGAATCACAGCTATGGCAGCTCCCAACATGTACATTTTAAAAGTTCCCCATGTGTTTACACCTATGGTGCAGTGTTTGGGAATACACAGGTGTGTGTAGGGTGCTTTCACACTTTATACTATTGTGCTGTGAACACCGATGATGTCATAGGGTGTGTATGTATGATCGTAGCTACAGGGTATCTTATGTGTTTTACAACAGGAACTACTATTGTGGTGCCTTTGGTGATGAATTACATTTGGCTGCCGTGGATTACCTCTTGCCCTTCCCTTTACATTTCTTCATGTTTCACCTCCCATTTTCTGGCATGCATCCAGCAGCCTGCTTTCATTTGTACTTTCCTAGACCTGGCTTATCTTGCATAATGTGTTCTATTGCCAGCCTACTGTAGGTTTGCTTTGCTCTGCTATGACAGTTCTCCTTTCTTTGCAATCCGATGCCTCCCCTATCCTGTTTTGCAGGTTTCTGCGAGCAGACTTGTCAGCTGCCGTTGATTGCCCGCTGTGAGTTAATAGGTGTTAATTGCTCAGTTGTACTCCAATTACCCTACTGCGGCATTTCCTTCTTTTCTTTCCCTGACATTCCTGTTTATGCTATGGTTCACAGCGTGTGCATCTGCTTACGGGGTTTCGGGCACGTTTTCATCCCCTTACACATGTGCTTTCGGGCACCATATGTGCTCTCAGCTAAACAATGCTATACCTACCTCCCCACCCCGTCCTGCAGCTTTGCTTAGCAACGGCCAGGCCAGATTTGCATTGCTCCAATGTGCTTACAGCTACGGTGGCACACCCCACTGCGGATGTCATGTATACCTCTGAGCCACTCCTCGGTGTTATAGTGCTGTGCCGTATGGCACATCCTTAATCCGGTGGGACGTTTGCGATTCAGTATTACCTGCCTCATTTGCATGGCATTGACTACTAATTCTTAGTTACCACACCGAACACTGTCACAGACCCTTAGCAACCCTTGCAGCTTGGTTGTGGTGTACCATGCATACCATTGCGTATTATGGTGAAATCTTGATTTGTATTACATTGCGATTTTATGACATTTGTATATATTTTCTTTGTGTTCCAGTTTGCGCACACATGTCCTGCGGTTGTACTTTGCGTTACTGTGGACATGACATTAAATGTTGTTTTTTAGGTGTTGTGCATCTTTTCTTATGCCACTAGCTGTGTATTTAGCCATTGGCATATGTTGACTTTGTAATACATGAGTCTGGGCCGCTTCCATAGCTCCGATGTTCTGTTTGGGAAAATGTAAACCGTGTTTTTTGTTTTACATTTCCGTGGACTTACACTACGCCTGCACCACTTCATGAATCGCTGTATACCTTAATTTGCATGGTGTAGCACTGCACATGGGGTGATTAGCATACCTACGCCGAGGGCTGCGCAGTTCTGGCATACGCCGGTAGTGCACATGGAATTAGATCGTACCTGAATCGCTCGACGGCCATATTTGGTGCTATACCGCCTACGCTACGCCTGCGCCTGGCGCAAGCTTCATGAATCCCGGGGTGTGTCTTTTGATTACTCAGTACAGCACAAAAGGATGGCAAAGAGGCTAGGATGATTGAGGGACTCTGAAGTATTTATGTCCATTTAATATGACTTTTTAGGAGATGCATGGAGTACACAGCTCTGGAAGCAATGAATGGACATATATGAAATTGTAAAAGAAGGCTAAAAACAGGCTCATCAAGATGGTAAGGGAAAGACAGGACCAAAATATTTTTATCTAGAGATGAGGTGGGATGGAGATATGTCCCTAAACAGAGAGTGTGGTATGAGCTTGAGGGATATAATGCAAGTGAGAGGAAAAATAAATTCTTTCCAGGTAACTTTGGTGTCTGCATATGTGTGTGTGCGTGCATGTGTGCATCTGTGTGTGTGTGTGTGTGTGTGTGTGTGTGTGTGTGTGTGTGTGTGTGTGTGTGTGTGTGTGTGTGTGTGTGTGCGTGTGCATGTGTGCATCCATGCATTTCTGTGTTCCTCTGCCAGGTCTTGGCAGCAGCAGAGGAAGATGCAGTATAAGCTCCATTTACTGCATTGATAGAAATTGAAGAACAAATTGTCATCTGTGAAGCAGTGATCACAAAGGGCATTAAAGCTTTTATAAAGACCTAAAGCCATTGTCTGGAAGAACTTCCAGATGCCATGGAGAAAAGTATCTTCAGAAAGATGTAAACCACAACACTATTCTCTGAGCCCATACTTTTTATTTATTTATTTTACATTTGTTGACCGGGAAAGTCCGACTAGGTTCCACAGATCCTGTTTTCAGCGGAGGCCTGGGGAGAAATGCTCCAGAAGCATGTTTTTAGAATGTGGGAGGAAACCAGAGTATCCAGAGGAAACCCACGTGAACACAGGGAGAACATGCAAACTCCACACAGAAGGCACCCCAGCCAAGAATTGAACCAGAGAACCTCTTGCTGTGAGGTGACAGCGTTAACCACTGCACCACTGCGCCGCCCAAATAATGGATGTGCTGGTGTCTGAAGCAGACCTGAACCTGGAAGTAGTGCCTTACTGGGCATCATTTACATACTGAGGAAGTCCTACGTTATGACCTTAAGGTAAGAAGAATAGTAAACGTGATCTCTACTGCAGATAATTATGTACTTTCTAACTGTGATGACAGATGTTTTGTCTTCATTTACTGGAAAAATGTGACACACAAACTACAAAAGCAAATAATTTCATATTCCTCATTTATTCTCCAGCACCTATTTTTCTCATCTTAGGGACACAAAGGATGCTGCAGCCTATCCCAGCAGTGGGCACAAGGCAGAGAAACTAACCATGAATAGAATGGCAGTCTATCTCAGGTGTGCACTTAAATGTGTTCACATAAACACACATACACCCAAGCACTTACACAAATGTGCACACACACACACACACACACACACACACACACACACACACACACACACACACACACACACACACACACACACACACACACACACACACACACTCATTGAAACATGTTGTAAACACTCAAGGACAATTTGGAAGATTTCTACTATAGCACACATCTGATTCGAAGAAGAAAGTGAAACAGACAGTAAGAATGTACAAAACTCAATGGTACACAGGGGAGTATATGCATCTTTAATACAAGAGGCAGAAAAAAAACAGGAAACAAACTGGAGGACCAAGCACCATCAGGCAACAGTGCTAATGCAACAAGAAAAAGAAGTTCTTCCAACCACAGACCACTTACAAAATTTGTGCATCTTAAACACTATCAAAATCAACACAGTTCTGCCCACAATTAAATTATGCTCTTCTGTCTTGCTAATAGTGCCTGCATTAAAAATTATTATACCAGCCATTTAGATACTCTGAAAACTACCTGTTCCTCTTTTGAAGAGGTATCTTGATCGGTATAAAGACATGAACTCAGAATATAATACATACGTGGATTTACCTTATAATGGAATAGACATGCCAATTATGTGAAACAGTACCATAAAAAGAAATGACAGTAAAGGAATGTAGAAGTAAGATGGAATTGTGTGAAATAATGGCCGAAGCCATTCACAACAAGGACAATTAGATTTTTGAGGATGTCCATGGTGACTAAGGAAAACTCAAAACCAAAACTGATTTCCAGTCACCAAGGTCTAATGAGTTTTGTCATGTCAATGCCTTTTATAGTGACTGGCAGAGAATGTTGATTTTAGCAAAGAGATAAAATGTTGGTCATCTGAATATTTTACCTGCTGATTTACTGTCACCACCTTTGCATTAGTATAAGAGTAGGCTTTTACATTACACAATATGTTTTCAGAAATCGTTACACTGCTCTGACACCAGGTGGCACTGTATTCATACATTCCACAGATAGTTGTAGAACCATACACATTCTTTTTTTTTTTTTTTTTTTGAAAATGGACACTTTATGTAGCCCTTTTCTACTGTGTTCCAATCTCTTTTCTATATTTTGATGAAGTCTCCTCTGAGCAGGATGAGCAGTGTAATAAAATATATAATTCAGGCAAGGCATTATAACAAAGAAACTACACAGTGTATTTTTGGTGCATAACATTGTGAATTAATTGTGAATGAAATATGCTACTTACATTTTTGCATCACTCTGTTAAGAATTGTCATAAGTTCTTTAGGACTAACTTCCATATCCTGTTAGAAAATGACAAAAGATTTTAAGGTCAAATATTTTGCACTTAACATCCTATTTCCTTCGCCAGTGTCTTCAGGCAATACCTAAACTCTGGATCCCATTTGTTTGCAAAAACTTCCCAGACTACCATTGGGCAACAATGCACAACAACATAGCAGTTTGCTCAATTGTATGTGATAGTGCATGTGTGTCACTATAATAGTAGACTAAACAGTGATAATTTGTGTCATATAGCCCAGACTGAAATATGACGATAACAGTAGATTGTATATGGCACAGTTCTAGTGCAAAAGTTCTTCACATGTGAGATTTACATTTCTGTTATTTCTGAAGTGCTAATAATACTGGTACAAATACTGGATCTTTAACAAGTGTTGAAATCTTGCATCAGTAAATGTAGTATTCCTTATATATCCCAAGAATACTTCTTTGGATTTAAAATCCCTGCTGTCAAGAAGAAGCAAATTATTTTTAACTTCTATATGCAACATTACTTTCTATGATTGTGACTGCATGACTGCCTGTGTATGGAATCCACAAGCAGAAGGACTGACTTGCTTTCCTCATTTAAAACATAGTCTGGGATAAAACATCAGTTTTAATTTCTTTCCTTTAATAATATGTATATAACTTAATCTTAATCTACAACTAAAGTGTATTCTCTCTATACTACCTATCCAACTTATTTTCCAAACATTCAGAAAAACATTCCTACGAAGCTTCAGCATCAGACACTTTGTTTGTTTGTGTCTTTCGGCTTTTCCTGGTTAGGGGTCGCCACAGCGGAACTCCGGTCCGCTAATGATTAGCATCAGACACTAATAAACAATATTACCATCTTCTCTTAAAAGATGGTGAGCATTCTACCTCAGATGTTCAAAACTGTAATCGGTAGATCTGAAATGGCCTTTGTCTAAATTTAATGCATCTCCCATACCTTGTGCTACTTATTACAGCTATATCCAAGGCTGTTATAACTTGGTGAAAAGGTAATATCAAGTATTAACCTTTCTGCTATTTTGGCAGTTTCAGAGTAGGAATCTGTTGTATTTTTATAGATGGTTTTCAAACTGGCCTGATTTAAAAAAGTGTTTTGAAAGAATAACTTCTAGTGAAAAAAGGCCCAGTGCTGAATAAGTGTGTTGATGTTACTTAGCAAACTAGTAAAAAGCAGAGTATATGTTCCTTCATCACAGCTAGAGTATATGTATCATATATCCTGTTATCATAGGTACACTCTCAATTAATTATTCGGCCTGTCGCTTGGACAATGATCTTATACGTATTATGATTTTTCTTTTTTTTCTTTTTATTCTTAACTGTGTCATAAATCTAGAATTATTTTCCCTTTACAAATGTAAATTAACACTCATAGGTTGTATGTTAATAATATCACTAAGTTAAGTTCCATATCTGATGTTCTATTACTGTTAAATTTGCTGTATCTACTGTAACTTATGTTGTATATATTGTTTGTCATGCTGTATTTACTCTTACTAATGTTGTATGTACGGTCACTTTTTGTGGAGCTTTTCTCCCTGGGCCTCCACTGAAAATAGGCTCTGCCCAGTCAGACTTTCCCAATAAACAAATGTAAAATAAATAAATAAATAAATAATGCACCCCGTAACAAGCAGGCTTTTGAGTAACATTGTGTTGCCAGAAGCTGTGGTTTACTATAGTTAGATGTGATTACTGGTTGAGCTGACAGCCTCACAATTTTGATATCTAGAAAGGTAAGTACCTATCTGGGTTGAAATGATAAGTCAGCACTACAAGTCTCAGTCACTATCATTTAAAGATGATACAAGATTATTGGCTACAAGTATCCAGGCCATGCAGCCAAGGTAAGTACCTATCTGTGTTGAAATGATAAGTCAGCACTACAAGTCTCAGTCACTATCATTTAAAGATGATACAAGATTATTGGCTACAAGTATCCAGACCATGCAGCCATGATGAAATGAATACAAAAACTGCACTTGGCCAAAACCAGCTTTTCCCCAAGTCAGGGAACACAGAAGACAGTGTTTCTCCATGTGACACTGTATTGATTCAGGGTGTAGGAAGCTTTGTCTTGCTCTTGCGTAGGGCGTGTTGGAAGCTTTCTTCCTACAGATAAAAGTCTGGGGTTTGAAAACAATGCTGATTCCATTACCTTCCATCGATGCAGATTCTGAAAAAAGTATTCTCAGGCTCCTATTGAGAAACTGTAGTCTGACACCACTGCTGTGCTCCTACATAACTAATAAATTGCCACAGCATCTATAGTGTTTGGCAGTATGCATCTTACATTGTAATTTGCAATGACTATGGCTAAAGTCAACTCTACACATTAAACATTATCACAGCTGGAGTGAAGATAACTCCACTGTCTGCACCTTTCAGATGTAGGGAATGAAACACAGTTATATGCATTACAGCAGAATAAACTGTAAATATGCTAAGTACCTGCAGTATTCTGTAACTGCAATCTAAATGTTTTCAAAACCAATAAGTCTTCAATAAATGTATGAAGTTATTTTAAAATCTGGTCTCAACCAACACTGTGAAAACAGATTTCTGGGTGAAATACACTGGTGTCTGCAGCAGATGACCAAGAAATAATTTTAACTGAAAAATCTTCGACATGTAACAGGATCTGGTACATGGTGAAGACTTGCCATTAAAATGTAATCTCACAGTTCTTGTATGACCAAGTGATTGGTGTACCTGAAATATTTATATGTTTAATAAACTTATTATTTGGCAATAACTAGATGTATAAAATTGATCGTTGCTATGTTTTTAGATGCAGACCCATCAGTTTCTGCCTCTATAGTCAGCATAATGCAGTTTGGTCTTTAATTTTATCTTATCTTTGGACAAGTATCCATAATCATATGCATTACCCAGTTGTTCTGTATTCAAGCAGTCTGTATCTGATCTGTCATCAGAGCCATGTTATGATCTCATCAAAAACATTAAGTAAATGTAGTATGACTGGTCAAAGCACACAGCACTATGTTATCCTTTAGAAAAGCAAATACTACAAAATCAGAATTCCCTAATGAAATTCTGATTCCACAATACAGTAAAAAACATTTTGTTGTAGGAGTCAGGGCTCCCAATACTCCCATCTTACTTATACTAAGCTATTCACCCTGTAGAATACAATTTATATAATTAACTCTTTAAGACCACTTCAGCAATAAAGAAGAAAAGTAAGGCCAGAGCAACTAGACCTCACAAAGGAAAGAGAAAAGCTGGGTTCAGGCGCCAGCTGATATGTCTGACAGCAGTATGGATACAGGAGAACTACCTCTTCTTGGCCAAACCGATGTCCCAGCATTACCAGAAACAGCTTTTTTTCATTTATATTCGGCCCCAACTCATATAGTTTTCCATACAAAGGAGGACGAGTTTAGAGCACCCAATAGTACCATTACCACCAAGGGGAGGAGTTTCCACAGAGTGGCATTATGCCACATGTCCAGTAGCATCCCATTGCCGCTTTCCAAGAGACCACTTCCCGATGCACACCAAGTCTTGAAGACCGGATTTCAGACTATAAAAGCGATTGGACGACATGAAGATCTCTCATTATCCCACTGCGACTCACAAAACTTAAACAACATTCCCACTCTTCTGGGCACATTATATTGAAGTGACCTAAAACCCAATCATTGACCCACTCTGGAAAGAGGGATGTACATGACAAATAAAAATCTCCTACATCAACCACAAGACTCTATAATCAAATCACTATCAACATATCCCTCATTGGGACTATCATCTCAACCTGATGATCTCCACATAAAGGTCCCACCCCTCCCCAACTTCACTGTTCCCTCGCCACCGACCATCCCCCCCACCAGATCCACAAAAAAACAGAACAAAAGACCCCTCCCATACAAGACTCCAGTGGAATCCTGGCCTCCCGGCAGAACCTTCAAGGCCCCAAAGGGAACCAGAATCCTTCCCGCAACCCAGGAATATATCTATACCCTGCTCCCAAACTCAGGAAGGCATAAACCTGCATTGCCACCCAAAAAGCAAATCCCCTTCTAATCCCAAGGTCCAAAACAAAGTGTAGACCCAAGAATCCCAAAAATACTCCATAGCTAAGGGGAAATCTAAGAGAAAGAGCTACTGATCAGTACTAAAGCAAAAAAATTATGATCCAAAAAAAAAAAAAGAAGGCAATAGAAAGAGAAAAATAGCCATCAAATCATCCAAGGCCAACTATAAAAGAAAATCATAAGGCTAAGAACCTGATGCAAACCCCAGACTTGTTCTGGATAAGACTTCAAAGACACAAAAATACACTTGAACCCACAGACATCACCATCAGTGCAAAAGACAGGTTCAGTGCAAAAAGGCCCACCACCCCACACAAAGAGCGTGTATAACCCCACCACCATCCCTGCCTCCCAAACATCCCCCTCAGGTGAGTGCTGCCCTCCAAGGCAGGCTGCCCTCCAACCATGGGACCAGCTGGCATCCCATGGTTGCGCCCTACATGAACTCCAAGAGGAGCTTCCAATCCAATCCAAAAAATCCTACCAATTCCTCAGCCACAAGCATGACTATGCCCACAGAATGGCGTGACAGCAACAGTGGTCCCACTCCACAAAGGTGAGCAGCCTCACAGACCGGAAACTAACAGCCCCAGCAAGCCTACTAGCTTAGTCTGCAAGGCTATGAGGAGGATCATGGAGCTGACATGAAAAGACACATCTGGGAGGCGCTACTAGATACTAGAGAGTACTATAAGGCTAAGAGGACTAGATCCTACAGATAAACAACTTTGCCCAGACTTCTTAGAACAGTCACCAAAGCCATTTGAAAAGAGTTGTAGTCACCACACAACCCCAACCTGGCTGGCAGGGGATTTGACACAACACAGCCCTATGGCATCTTCAACAAAGCCCTAATCAGCCTAATACTCGGGCATCCAAGATAAACTATCACTCAAGCCAAAAAAAAGCTACACACACAGAGAGAGAACCCAGAGAGAGAGAGACAGGACCGTTCTGATGAGGGCATGACGTCACAAGTGGAGAGGGGTTCTCTTATTCGATATATACTTTTCCAAGGTACAGGCAAACGTACAGGCAACGTCCAGGCACCCAAGGTAGCCTATAGGCGACTGCCCAAGCAGCTAGATAATCTGCAAACTGGTGCCAAGCCAGATAGGACTGTAAAAAAATGCCAAAAAAATGTATAGTCATAAAAAGGCAAAAAAACAGTAATACCACCAACAAAAACACAATGCCCCACAACACCAATTAAGTGGACCTGGGGATTAAGTACAGAGAAAGTTATCTCTCCTTAGGAAACTCACATTGCCAAAGTGGTTAGAAAAACCTTCTACATAGCCCACCTCATGAAAGACCTCATACATAAAGGTTTCACATCTAGATCAAGAGAGGGGTATCACATCTAGATCAAGCCCCTTATTCAGCCCCATCCAGGCCCACTCCTTAGATACAATACCCCTTTTTACACTACCCTACTCCAACACCTACCCAAATTAATCTCACCAAAAAGTATCTCACCAAGAGGATCAGAATCTCAAATGCAATGCCATATGTTGTACAGCTAAAACTGCCATGCATACTACTTTGACATACTCCTACCTGGCGATCTATGTGAACATATGTCAAATTATGTGGATCCAGAACCTCCAGACAATCTAAATCCAGTCTATCTAAATCCTTTCGAGGACTTGAAGGGGGGGACTTGAACTCACAGAAATAAAATAGAACTTGCGAGGGAGGGACACAGATATAACCTCAGCTCCTTTCCTCTGGAATGGAATATTCAGCCAGTTCATGCAGAGCACCTCTCTCTCTTCAAAAGGAATCTCGATGATAGGGGATGGGGGAGGTTTGTCATAGGGATTACCTCCTCTCACTATTAGACAGACAGAGGCACAGTAAAGTAAAAAAAAAAAACAGTATGTATAATCAAGGGGTGGCGTACGCCATACAGAATCGGGCTAGGCTTATAATTGCCCCAGGGCAGATAGTCTAGTATGAACCTATGAACCTATGTACTTGCTGATGCAGCAGTCTCATACGGATAACATTTTCCCTAAAAGCAGCCAGCATGGATCTTTAAAGCCCATCATCACTAATGCTGACTTATTATGCCCTTGACAAACCACACACCTATTGCTTTGCCACTGTTTTTGAAGAAGGACTTCAGTTCTAGAAGACTTTCATTCACTCATTGTTAAATTGTACTTTTCTTGAATATGTTTTTTCAAAATCAATGTACAGAAAACTATGTGAATAGCTGGACAGCTTACTATGGAAATGTACAGTGCTAGCACTCTGTCTATCTTAAAAAACGTAATTTTCATGTGGTACTGCATGTAGCAGTGGGACACCTGCATGTAGCAATAGACTCAAGTCATGTTCACCAATTGCAGTTTTTATTCCTTTACATATTTTAGTAATGTAAATTCTAAAAGACACTGGAGCTAGCACATATAAAGCATAGGATTATTCACCAAAATCAAACCAAAATATTACCTGTCCATTCCACACATCCCCTCTGGGATTAAGCCTGTCTTGTAGTACATAGGAAAGTCCAAGTCTGCAGGCCTTTCCTGGGTTCAGGTTTCATCACTGAAAGCAAGTACCTCACCATGGTATTCCC
This sequence comes from Protopterus annectens, assembly GCF_019279795.1. Lineage (NCBI taxonomy): Eukaryota > Metazoa > Chordata > Ceratodontiformes > Protopteridae > Protopterus > Protopterus annectens. Next base: position 201,656,167 of record NC_056725.1, on the reverse strand, counting down.
CAGAGATTACACTCCACAGGTTAGCCCTGACCCGGCTGTCACACTTCGCATTTCCAGATGTTCCTTCAGATACTGGTCTTCCTTCCCTCCTTCCTTCCTTCAGATGATCCTCCACATTAGGAACTAACTTTGTGTTTCTTCTTTGCAGCTGCCTCTATATCTGCAGCAGCAACTGGCCACTAGCTCCCTGTAAGCTATCTTATTGTTATCAGAAAAATCCCATACTGTGTACTGTAGTATACATTCTGAGTACACATTTAAAGGCACATACATGTTTCACATAACCAGAATGTTACAACTACCCTCTCATGACACCTAAAAAAAGGTTTTTGAAACTCACAATGATATGTTGTCAGCCCTGAGTAACCCATCAGCATTTCTGTTGGCAAGGCCAGGCCTTTACAATACTGTATATTAAAAGAGATGGAGAGATATTGGTAGCCAGCACAACTTGAAATTGTGATCAGTTTGCTAACTTTACCACTGCAAAGTGGCATGATCTGTTACCAAATTGAAGGACTTAACAAATAGTACTTCAAAGTTTAGAAAGCCCATTTTATAGCTAGACCACATCTTTCAACAGCTTCCTACTAATATACCATATTACAAGCACCTCATCTTGAATTTCTTAGGATAGCACTTCCCCCAAACATATCTCTGATGATCTCTGATAAGATTAGAAGTTAACCATCTGAAAATTAATACAGACTGAATGTCTGAAAAAATGGACTTCTGTATACCAATTTCTTGTAATACTCCTTTTTCTCAGAGGTATGGTGATCTTAGAGCCATCTGGCAGTGTAAAACTTGGTTCTAAATGATTGCCACTGTTGAAGTGACACCCTGACCCCATGTGCAAAAGTGGGGAAAAAGAGGTTATGGATGGATGAATGGACAGATGGACGGATGGATTGATGGATGGATGAATGGATGGATGGATGGATGGATGGATGGCAATCTCGCAGTTGGTATATATATACTGGTAGGGCTTGCTCCCACATTGTGTGTGTGTGTGCGTGTGCGTGTATGTGTGTGTGTGTGTGTGTGTGTGTGTGTGTGTGTGTGTGTGTGTGTGTGTGTGTGTGCATGCGCACGTGTGCATGTATGCACGTGTTCGCAATGGTCCTTGCCCCCCCAGCACACAAACAAGTGTAAAGGAGAAAGATATGTTCAAGACTCACTTTTCTCCTGCATTTACAGTCTTACTTTTTTATGGGTTTTTTTTTTTTGTAAATCTGTTGGCACTTGGAGTTATGACTGTCAACATTTCAGGTGGGTGCTTATCCCCTTGCGAGATCTGTCAAAGGGTTTGTAAACAGTTACAAAATTAGGCACTAACTTCACATAATACACAGCTAGCTCAAGGAAACTCTTTATCTGTAGTACAGGTTAGTTTTTATAGCCTTTGTCTTCCTAAATGTGGTCTTACCACTAGTCTTCCTACAAGGTAGCCCGAATACTTATCTACTACCAAACCCAGTTTATTTTTCTTAGAAATTACAATCAAACCTGCCTGTCTTTTGGATTGTAATATAATCTGTATTTTAGGTAAGTGAGAATCTCAGTCCTTTGAATGCCCACATGATCCAGTATGCCCCAATGTATCATGAGTGAGGTTTCAGTATTTTGTCCATCAGTCTCCAAAACATGGCTGGCACTCCATACCGGTCAGATGGTTAAGACTGTGTGATCATCAGGGTTACATAAGCTGTTTTTTCTTTGGCAGAGGGGGTAGGTAGTATAGGGTCTATGTTTAGCCATTGAATGGAACTTCCATTGAACAGCTTAACATTGAACCCTAGTTATCGAAAGTTCATTCAGTGAATGACCATTTCATCAAGGAGAAAGTAACTTGATGGCCACAACTTCCCCATGTGCCCCACTGCAGTATTTCAAACTCACCCAGGTGGGGGGCTTCCCCCCACCCCCAACTATATATATCAACTCCAAAACTGCACTACAATGGGGAAAAGGGCAGATGGGGAAATGCTAGTCAACTAGTTACTTTCCCCATCGATGAAATAAATGTTCGCTGAATGAGCGTTCGATGGGTAAGGTTCGATGTTCAGCCATTCAGTGGAAGTTCCATTCAATGGCTGAACATAGACCAAGTTGTATATGCCAGTGTTCCTTCATCAAGTCAAGTGCCAACAAGCATCTGTCTCTGGCCTTCCTTATTTTTTTATCAACCCTTCAGTTCTGTGCATGTGATAACTATTAAACTATGAAATGCTATTTAGTTTTCTAAAGTCATTCTGAAATTTGATACATTCCAGCAGACTTTGGAAACTGTACTATTGGGTAGCTCCCCTCAATTTGTGATTTCTCTATCACACCTAGCCTAAGTACTCTTTAAATTTCTCCTATTACAGTTCTTTCTATGACTCTAGTGCTCAATAAGGTCTTAGTCTGTCCTTCACTCCAGATGTTATAATATATTATGTTCTAGTACTTTAGTTTTCCTGGATATTTCTATTATTTCTTATGAACAATTCTCAAGCTTCCTGATATGTAATTTCAACAAGCATTCCTCTAGCTGTATTTCAGGTAGAAGACCCCAGATTTCTCCTATAGTTTCATCAGCTTGCTTATTTAAGATTTGAGTCAGTAAATATTGTGTGTCTTTGATTTAGTAAATATTGTGCCTCTGTCTCTCTGCAGTTAAGTTGCCTGAAGTGCGAAAAAGTGTAGCCATCTGGGCTCATTGAAAGTTGTTAGACTGCTTTGAAATTCCTTTGTTAGTGTTAGTTAGCTTGGAGGTTTCTGATAGCATTGAAATCTGTGTTGGTTACATTTCTAATAATCATTTTAAATATGAGTTGCTGGCTACTGAGACTTGTCTGCATATATCAAATGGACACAAGCTGATTTAAGGATACTTTTGATTCAGTAAATATCATTAAAATCTGTGTTGGTTACATTTCTAGTAATCATTTTAAATTGGAGTTGCTGGCTACTGAGACTTGTCTGCATATATCAACTGGACACAAGCTGATTTAAGTATACTTTTCTATACTTTTCTCGGCACATATTTAAGATTTGAGTTAGTAAATACTTTGTATCTTTGATTCAGTAAATATTGTGTCTCAGTCTCTCTGCAGTTACGTTGCCTGAAGTGTGAAAAGGTGTAGCCATCTGGGCTCACTGAAATTTGGTAGACTGCTTTAAAATTCCTTTGTTGGTGTTAGTTAGCTTGGGGGTTTCTGCTAGCATTAAAATCTGTGTTGATTACATTTCTAGTTTGTTTGTTTGTTTGTGTTTTTCGGCTTTTTACGGTTAGAGGGCGCCACAGCAGAACTCTGGTCCATTAATTATTGGCAGTAGATTTTTACGAGCTGGCTTTCTGGGCCTAACGCACAACCTTCAACGAAGGAATGCCCATTCACACATGTCGCAACACAGAAGATGCTCTGAGAATCGAATGGGCAACATCTAACTGTGAGGTGACAATGCTACCGCAGCACCACAACCGCAGTGTTGGTTACATTTCTAGTAATCATTTTAAATCGGAGTTGCTGGCTACAGAGACTTGTCTGCATTTATCAACTGGACACAAGCTGATTTAAGTATACTTTTCTCTGCACTTATTAAAATCTGTGTTGGTAACATTGCTTGTAATCATTTTAATCAGACTCGCTGGCTACTTAGATTAGTCTGCATATATCAACTGGACACAAGCTGATTAAAGTATACTTTTCTCTCCACTTATTTAAGATTTGAGTCAATAAATATTGTCTGTCTTTGATTCAGTAAATATTGTGTCTCTGTCTCTCTGCAGTTAAATTGCCTGAAGTGTGAAAATGTGTAGCCATCTGGGCTCATTGAAAGTTGTTAGACTGCTTTGAAATTCCTTTGTTAGTGTTAGTTAGGTTGGGGTTTCTGCTAGCATTAAAATCTGTGTTGGTTACATTTCGAGTAATCATTTTACATTGGATTTGCTGGCTACAGAGACTTGTCTGCATATATCAACTGGACACAAGCTGATTTAAGTATACTTTTCTCTGCACTTATTTAAGATTTGAGTCAGTAAATATTGTGTGTCTTTGATTCAGTAAATATCGGGTCTCTGTCTTCAGTTAAGTTACCTGAAGCGTGAAAAAGTGTAGCCATCTGGGCTCATTGAAAGTTGTTAGGCTGCTTTGAAATTCAACTGTTAGTGTTAGCTTGGGTGTTTCTGCTAGCATTAAAATCTGTGTCGGTTACATTTCTAGTAATCATTTTAAATCAGAGTTGCTGGCTACTGAGACTTGTCTGCATATATCAACTGGACACAAGCTGATTTAAGTATACTTTTCTCTGCACTTATTTAAGATTTGAGTCAGTAAATACTGTGTGTCTTTGATTCAGTAAATATTGTGTCTCTGTCTCTCTGCAGTTAAGTTGCCTGAAGTTTGAAAAAGTGTAGCCATCTGGGCTCACTGAAAGTTGTTAGACTGCTTTGAAATTCCTTTGTTAGTGTTAGTTAGCTTGGGGTTTCTGCTAGCATTAAAATCTGTGTTGGTTACATTTCTAGTAATCATTTTAAATTGGAGTTGCTGGCTACTGAGACTTGTCTGCATATATCAACTGGACACAAGCTGATTTAAGTATACTTTTCTCTGCACTTATTTAAGATTTGAGTCAGTAAATATTGTGTGTCTTTGATTCAGTAAATATTCTGTCTCTGTCTCTCTGCAGTTAAGTTGCCTGAAGTGTGAAAAAGTGTAGCCATCTGGGCTCATTGAAAGTTGTTAGACTGCTTTGAAATTCCTTTGTTAGTGTTAGTTAGCTTGGAGGTTTCTGCTAGCATTAAAATCTGTGTTGGCTACATTTCTAGTAATCATTTTACATCGGAGTTGCTGGCTACTGAGACTTGTCTGCATATATCAACTGGACACAATCTGATTTAAGTATACTTTTCTCTGCACTTATTTAAGCTTTGAATCAGTAAATACTGTGTGTCTTTGATTCAGTAAATATTGTGTGTCTCTCTCTCTGCAGTTAAGTTGCCTGAAGTGTGAAAAAGTGAAGCCATCTGGGCTTACTGAAAGTTGTTAGACTGCTTTGAAATTCCTTTCTTAGTGTTAGATAGCTTGGGTGTTTCTGCTAGCATTAAAATCTGTGTTGGTTACATTTCTAGTAATTATTTTAAATCAGAGTTGCTGGCTACTGCAACTTGTCTGCATATATCAACTGGACACAAGCTTATTTAAGTATACTTTTCTCTGCACTTATTTAAGATTTGAGTCAGTAAATATTGTGTGTCTTTGATTCAGTAAATATTGTGTCTCTGTCTCTCTGCAGTTAAGTTACCTGAAGTGTGAAAAAGTGTAGCCATCTGGGCTCATTGAAAGTTGTTAGACTGCTTTGAAATTCCATTGTTAGTGTTAGCTTGGGGGTTTCTGCTAGCATTAAAATATGTGTTGGTTACATTTCTAGTAATCATTGTACATCAGAGTTGCTAGCTACTGAGACTTGTCTGCATAGGTCAACTGGACACAAGCTGATGTAAGTATACTTTTCTCTGCACTTATTTAAGATTTGAGTCAGTAAATATTGTGTGTCTTTGATTCAGTAAATATTGTGTCTCTGTCTCTCTGCAGTTAAGTTGCCTGAAGTGTGAAAAAGTGTAGCCATCTGGGCTCATTGAAAGTTGTTAGACTGCTTTGAAATTCCTTTGTTAGTGTTAGTTAGCTTGGGGGTTTCAGCTAGCATTAAAATCTGTGTTGGTTACATTTCTAGTAATCATTTTACATCGGAGTTGCTGGCTACTGAGACTTGTCTGCATATATCAACTGGACACAAGCTGATTTAAGTATACTTTTCTCTGCACTTATTTAAGATTTGAGTCAGTAAATATTGTGTGTCTTTGATTCAGTAAATATTGTGTCTCTGTCTCTCTGCAGTTAGTCCTCCACCCCCCCTCCCTGTTTCCTGTTGTGGTGTTTATCTTGGTGGCTTTGGAATTACCCGTCCCTGCTGTAAATCTGTTTTTGCAGACTCCTCCTTGACCCATCTCATTTGCTCACTCAGTGGAGTACAGTGAGATCATATTTTGATTTCAGATACTTCTACCAGTCCCGTCTCCTCTGCGGTGTACAGAGAGAGCACTTGGGAAGAACATTCCCCTATAGTTTCTTAATCTGAACTGTTTCTTCCGTCTCAAAAAATTTCACTTCATCTGCTTTACTGTATTTGTGTTTCTTCCTACTTTATTACTTTATTTTGCTTTTGCCTCTTCTTAAAAGTACTCAATTGAATTTATTCTGCTGCCTTTTTTACTGCTTTATAGTAGCCTGATTAAATTGTAACTGTTATTCTAAGGCCCTTGGTTTAAGCACTTGGGCTTCAAATCAGTTGTTTTACATTAAGAAGGTTTGTGGTCTGCACTGTTGTGGCAGGACAGGTAGGGTACATCCTTCTAAATTGGGAACTGATGATTGAAGGCTCAGTGTCTGTTATTCTAAAAGTGTATTAGTTCTGGGTTAAGCACTTGGGCTTCAGGCCAGTTATTTTACATTAAGAAGGTCTGTGGTCTGCACTCTTGTGGGAGGAGAGGCTAGATTCTGCCCTTCTGAGCTGTGAATTTCTGGTTAAAGGCTTATTGCGCATGCTTATTTGAACTGTTTCTTTCTGAAATCGGTATACCTTGTTTGCTGTAGCATAGACTAGATTCAGGCCGTCTGGATCTAGCTTTGTTTGTATAACTTGTGCACTGACCCAGTCCGTCTTTTTTGGAGAAGGTTTCTCTGTACCTTAGTGGCAGGACTGTGCAGTTAGAACTTGTCTGACTGAAGACTGCTGGTACAGGGCTTAGTTTTAAGCTTTTTAACTGGTTAGTTGGGTAAAGTGTTGTTTTGATTGTATCTGCTCTATTTTCTGAAAAAAATATACTTGTTTCCCACCTTTCTGAACTAGTATAGTCCAGTTTTCATGTTATTGCTGAATCCAGGGCTGTGTTACAAGTTTCTGTGTTGCCCATACCTTACTTGGATAGAAGAAAGTTTCTCTGTTCACCTGTGAGAGAGGGGAGCTTTGAGCAGCCTATCTGTCCATGGAGGAGTGGTTTCATCCAAGAAGTTAGTAGTTTATTGGCCATTTTGGGCTAATTTCTATCTCTTTCACTTCCCTGCTATAAAAACCACATTTGCACAGTTTCTGCGCTTGTATTCTGCTCAGCAAGTGCATTACAGGTGTTCTGCAGAGTCTACAGCAACAGAGAGACAAAAGAGTGACTTTGGAGTGATTATCACTTTTCTGCTTTTCTTTCTGTCTTAACTAATTCTGCCTAAAACACCAGGTTTTTTTTAGCTAATCTGTGATTTAAAAAGTTTGTTATTGCTACAAATTGTACTTATTTGCTGCCTGCACTTGAATTAAGTAATTTTTGTGTTTAAATAATCTGTTTAACTGTTGTAGGCTACACACTAAAGTGTGATAGCCTTTTCTGTGTATTTAAAGTGTTGTTTTGATTGTATCTACTCTATTTTCTGGAAAAATATATATATATATATATATATACTTGTTACCCACCTTTCTGAACTAGTATAGTCCAGTTTTCAGGTTATTGCTGAATCCAGGGCTGTGTTTCAAGTTTCTGTGTTGTCCATACCTTACTTGGATAGAAGGATGTTTCTTTGTTCACCTGTGAGAGAGGGGAGCTTTGAGCAGCCTATCTGTCCCTGGAGGAGTGGATTCAGCCCAGAAGTTAGTAGTTTATCAGCCATTTTTGGCTAATTTCTATCTCTTTCACTTCCCTGCTATAAAAACCACATTTGTGCGGTTTTGTGCAACGGGCAGTGCCATTTAGCTAGAGTTAAACTATTCTCGGCTCCACAAAGTTTACTCTTCAATTTTTCCCTTGGAACTAGACAAACCTTCAACTTTAGCACTCAAACCATTCATTTCACTGTCAAGCACTTGCTTAAAACTCATAGCAAGCACTAATTAACCCTAGCACTAGACCCCTCCTATACTGTCCAGAAGGGCAAGGCTCTCTATTTGTCCCTACCAGCCAATCAGAAAAACAGCTTACTCTACCTATTCAGGCATGTCCAAAGGGCAGTTTCCAGTGTACTCTCCAGTCCAACTGGTGAATCTGGGCATTTTGAGGCAATGTTACAACTGCCTGACATACACGGACAATCCTCTCCTCCTACCACCAAACACTAATATATTCGAGAGATGCAATTATACAGCCAAACTGGAGGCAAAGCTCTCTCAACCCAAGACTGGAACTGACAGTCAAGAGGAGGAGGGTAATACTTGCAACACACCACCAGTCTCACATAGATCTAATAAACCAACACTGGCAAATAACACACATGAATACATGAAAACATACTCTGAAGCTCTAAATAAAAATCTGCAAAAGCAGCAGAGACCTCCAAAGCAGACATCCAGGCAACCTCCACACCCCATCACCAACCATGAAACACATACTTCACATAATCAGTGTGCCATGCAATCACAGCCCTTAATGCAAAATAACATACCCAACACACTAGTAATAGGTGACTCTATAGTTAGGCACAATGATGTCCCACTAACTAGGCTGGACAAGGAGAAGGTTACAGTTAGCTGCCTGTCGGGCACCAAGATCTGCCACATAATACAAGCACTCAGGTCACTCCAGAACAAGTACAAATATGACTCTGTCATTGTACATGTTGGTGTGAATGACCTGAGACGTACTTCCCTGGACTACATGAAAAGAGACATGGAAGAGCTCTCTGATCATGTAGCCCAGGCTGGTATGACCCTGACCCTGAGCAGCATCCTGCCCTCACCAAGAATGATGCCACAGTATAAAGAAAAAAATGATCAATTTCAACAATTGGCTAAGTTTCTGGTGTCATTCAAAGGGGATCCAGTATCTGTCTGCCTGGGATGACATGCTCGACAAGCCTTGTTGCTTCACAAGAGATGGCTTGCACCTGTCACCCTTAGGCTTTCGAATACTGGCCAAGGCTCTTGCCGCCCCCATAGTGCCTTTTTTAGGCAAGGCTCAAAAGACAAACCCACCCCCATAAATAGCACAAGTAACCAAAAACTGAGGGTAATGATACTCAACGCCAGAAGTCTAAACCTCAAAATGCATGCACTTGAGGCACTCCTCAGTATGGAAAACATCAATATCTGTGCAGTAACAGAAACCTGGTTTACGGCTCCAGAGAGCACCCCACCACTACCAGGCTATAACTCATACCATACCTTTCAGCCACAGAACCAGGACTGAAACACAAAAGGTGGGGGTGTATCCATATTCATCAAGGATACCCACACCTACAGGTTAGTAGTGCAGCACAATGCATCAGAGATCATCCATGTGGAACTAACAATGGGCAAAACTACAATCCAAATTGTAGCTTGCTACAGATCACCCATCATGGCCCAGGACCCCCATTCTGCATTTCTGGAGACACTGGGAAATATGAAGGTCCTGCCAAACACCTTAATACTGGGTGATTTCAATTACCCAAACATAAACTGGGAGAAGTACTCAAGTACTAATTCCCTTGCCCAACGCTTTCTAGAATTTATAAACTCAAATGCCCTGGATCAACTGGTCAATACCCCCACCAGAGGGAACAACATACTGGACCTGGTCATCACCAACATGGGCGACCGGTGTTCCACACCGGAGGTCAACCCCTCACTGGTTAGATCAGACCATAGACTAATCACTCTGGATATCCACATTCTGCCCCCACCCCCAATCAAGGAAACCAGCATGAAAAACATTTGAAAAGCAAACTTCACGTTACTTAAGACTGAGGTGGAAAGATTCACAGCCCCCATAATAAAGGACAATGCTGTCCAAGCTGCTGAAACCTTTACAAAGGCACTCTATAAGCATCTGCAGGAATGCATAGATCGTGCTATCCCAAGTAAAACCAAGACTCACTCCTCCAAGAAAAGGAAACCAGTCTGGTGGACCCCTGCCATAAATAAACAATACAACAGAATGAGGAAACTAATACAGAAAAGAGTAAAAACCCAAGAAGGAAAGATATCCCTGATCAGTATCAGCAAGAAACTATGATTCCCTCATTAAATCATCCAAGGCTAGTTTCGAAAGAAAAATTGCCAGTGACTCCAAAGATAACCACAAAGTGTTCTTTAGCTATGTCAAGAACCTAAGTGGAAACTCTCAGATCTGCTCTGAGTTAGTGCAGAATGGCACAAAATACACTGAACCGACTGATACTATAAACCTTCTGGCAGACAGGTTTAGTGCAAACTTCACCCCACTCTCACCCCCTAAAGGGCCCATAACTATACCCAAAGAAAGTAGGGCCCTGTCATTCACCAACACACAGGTTAAAACAGCCCTATCCAAAGCCAAAAACACAGCTTCAATAGGACCGGACGGGGTCCCAGGCTGCATCTTACAAGAGCTCGATAATGAACTAACCCCTCACCTAAACACACTGTTCAAACTCTGCCTCTCTACAGGCTACATACCCACAGAGTGGTGCACAGCAACAGTTATCCCACTCCACAAAGGTGGAGCCACAATGGACTCCAGGAACTATTGCCCTATAAGCCTGACTAGCCTGGTCTGCAAGGCTATGGAACGCATCATCATGGAACTCATTAACAGAGACATTGGGAACCTCCAAACCTTGGACCCTACCCAGTTTAGCTTTGTTAAGGACAGATCATGCCTCATAAACCTGGTGGACTTCTTTGAGACAGTTACAAAGGCATTAGACGAGGGAAAGGAGGTCCACACAGCCTACCTAGACCTCGCAAAGGCTTTCAACACCATTCCCCATTCTAGTATTATAGACAAACTCACCAGCTTGAACATAAACCCCTATGTCATGAGATGGGTTGCCAACTGACTCATGGATAGAACCCACATGGTGAGAGTTGCAGGCTCTACATCCGACTCTAAACCGGTTACAAGTGGCATCTCCCAGGGCTCAGTCCTAGGACCCCTCCTGTTCGGTATATACTTCTCAGAGGTACAGGCAAGCATAGGAGGACTATGTCTGACCAAGTTTGCAGACGACTGCAAACTAGGGGCCATAATTGATTCTCCAGCTGATACAGACACCCTCCAGATGGGTCTCACTGAGATGGATACCTGGTGTCAAAATCATGGCCTCAAGCTAAATGCCAAAAATTACATAGTCATCCCCTTTGGAAAAAACAAAGTACCCGCAAACTATCACATAGGTGGTAGTCACCTAAATACAGAAAATGTAATAAGGGATCTGGGGACCCAAGTAGATAGCAATCTGTCCTTTGATAATCATATTGCCAAGGTGGTTAGAAAATCCTTCTATGTGGCCCACCTAATCACAAAAGGGTTTGCATCTAGAACAAAAGAGGTTATTGTGCCTCTCTACTCATCATTCATTAGACCCATCATAGAATACAACACCCCATTGGGACACCTGCAACAGTTGGAAAGGCCACAAAAGTACCTCACCAAGAGGATTACTGGACTCAAACAGATGCCCTATGCAGCCTGACTCAAGAAACTCCAGGTGTACTCGGTTGCATACCGCTTACTCAGAGTTGATCTCTGCCTGACATACAAGGCTATGTCCAACCCAGAATTGATGGACATGCTCCACCTAAAAAAAAACAAATCTTGGAGAGCCACATGCTCTAGAGATATAAACCTCACCACAACGATAAATAGAACATGCTGGAGGGATAGATTCCTATCCCAGAGACTCCCCATGCTTTGGAACAGGATTCCAATATACATCAGGCAGAGCCCCTCACTAACAGTCTTCAAGAGAAACCTTGACGGGTGGATGGGAAACAGAAAATATACCCTGGGGATCACTGTAGTGGCTCTGCTGGACAGTGGCACAGGGAACTAATAGCTCTGCTGGACAGTGGCACAGGGAACTAATGGCTCTGCTGGACAGTGGCACAGGGAACTAATCTAAGGGGGTGGTGAAAGCCAACACATTCTGGCTAGGCTTATAAATGCCCTTGGGTAGATAGCCTAGTACTTACCTATGAAGCTATGAACCTATGAACATCTCTGAAAAATTTTCTGACTTTTTTCCATGCCTTCAGCATACTGATGTGATAAATTTGCTCTATCTTTCTCCTTCCTGGCTATCTAACTTTCCAGTTCACTACATTTATTATTTCTGTCTCCTCAGAGGGTTCCTGTCATTTGGTCTAAAACATGTTTTTCATGGAGGGTACCAGCACTAATAACTAATATCCCAGGTGAAATTCTCTAAGTTGGCACTCTTATAAACTTATTGTTGTATTTCCTGGGCTCTCTGCAATTACCACCATTGCCATTTTCAGCTTTAATCTTACCTTACAGACTAAAGTAGCATTCTATCACGTGTTTCCCAAGTTTTCTTTGTAATGTCAAGTAACCCTCTTGGATGCCTGTTATACAAATGTTTGAATGGGGTAAACCCATATGCAGTCACTGTGGCATCTCGCTGACTGCATATAGTAGGAAGGACAAAACTGTTTCCAGTCATTTCTGTGTCAACAGTTTTTCTCAGTATGGATTTCAAATTTTGAATTAAACCTCTCTAGTAGTCCATTAAAAATTGAATGTTAGACTGATGCCTTCATCTGCTTGACTTTAAAACAGTTACATAGCTGATGCAGTACCCTTGACATAAAGGAAGTTTCTTACTCAGTAAGTATCTCCTTAAGTATACCCACTCTGAACAGTAACAGTACCAGTTCCTTGGCAATAGCCATAGCATTAGCTTTGCATAATGGGTGGCTTCTGGACATTTGGCAGCATAGCCCATTATGACTAGTACGTACTGATACCCACTGCCAGATTTTATTAACAACTCCATGATGTCCTAAGCAACACTTTCCAAAAGTACTGCTAGAACAGTATTGGAATAACATTTGTATATCCAGGATGCCTGTAGTTCTACTGAAATTCTGGGCAAGAAGCACAGAAGTTCTCTGTCTCTTCCACTACGTCTAGACAGTAAATTCTTGCTTTAGGCTTGCCCCTCCTCAGGTGCCTAGCGTCTATTAATTACTAGTGTCTAACAAGGTGTTGATACAAGAGAACGATATGGAAATCCTTTCCTTGCTTCCTTTATGTAAGAGGCTATCTTTTAACTCAAAATAGGAAGATGAAGTAATGCATACATTATGTTCGCTATGTTCCCCCTACAACTTTGGTTATATTCTCTCTTGTCCTTCTTAAAGTATCATCCTCTATTGTTTAAGTTTATGTGCCTTACTTTTAAGTCCACTAATTCAAAATTACTTTACATTACTTTCTTTGATAAATTGCCTAGAAGTGATAGATGTAGCTGCTTCATCCCCTAAAAATATTGGCACTGCAACTTCTTCCATGGCTTTCTCTACAAAAACAAATATAGTTTTACTTTTTTTGGCATTGGCCTCCTGAGTATTCTCTTTTATTTTGGGGTTGTGCTACACCATCTCAGTTAAACAGTTACAATAGTGCATGTACATTTCTGTTCTCTTCCAGCAGGACACACTGGATACATTTTAAACAGCACTTTGCAAAAACCCTTCCAACACACACTTCTCTACCAGCAGTTTGATATACACATGACATACAATTCTAATTTATTTATTTATTTTACATTTGTTGACCGGGCTAGTCTAACTGGATATATGTCCATTTTCAGGAGAGGCCCGAGGAGAAAAGCTCCAAAAAAAAAGTTATACATAGTCTACAAAAACAGTGGAAAAACCAAAAGACAATTTACATAAGTATTTCAACTGCTTACAGTTGCTAATACAGTTGTAACACAAGCATCTTATATAAATCCTCTTGATATTCACCAATGACATATAATTATTTACAAACTTCCAGATAGATGTGTTGGCAGTATCTCCCTTCATCATAGTTATATAAAGGGAGGCATAAGCACTAGCAGTTTTGCAGGGGGCTGGATGGTTCAGCATTCATGATTATTCGTGACTACGTCAGCGTACAGTGCAGTTGCAAAAGCTTGTGGAGGCATTATCTATTTCAGAAAGCTCATGGTCTATTAGATTATTGACTAGGTAATTAATATACAGATAAGAGTTAGGTGAAGCAGTTAGAATGATCAGGGTGCAGGTAGCCACCTTGAGTGCAGTGGCTAGAGTGCTAGATATGTGAAATACCACTAAACATTGGTGGATCTTGAGTATGATGAAATGTTGGGTAAGAGGGCACAAGTTTCATAGCAGTTAATAGTATTTTCTTGTGAAGACAATTGTCTTTGGATTGTTGAAGAAAATCTATGACTTTTTAGGTAGTTATGATGGGTTTGTTTTATGGTGCACACTGCTAATAATCATATATGATTGAGTTTTTCATGTTAGTGCATTGCTAGGGAATCAATGAAGGGGAAATTCATTTATTTCTGAGGTTTGTGTCTTGGTTTTGGCTGAGAATACTTAAAGCAGACCAGGCTGGTAAAAGAGAGAAGGTAGTTGTGCATATGAATAAGGACATTAGCTTACAACAGTAAGGGTGGCTGCTTTGAAGAAGTTACAAATGGTTGAAATTAATGGATTTAATACTGCAGTGGCCTGCTATAGCTGGTTAGTTTATGAGCATGTTTAGGAAGGCCTTGTAGTTTCAAGGAATTTTCAAGGAGAGGTATTATGTATATTTGTGCAGGACAGATAGGGCATCAGGCATAGTTTTAAGATGGCAAACTGACTGTGGTTATATCAGGGTAGCTAGGTGGTACTCTAGGGTCTTTATTCTTATTATAGAAGAGTTGGGAGCTGGGGGATTGCTGAGTCAACTGTAAGGAATTTGGTTATTTGCTTGTTTTCTTTTACAAGCAGGAAGAAATGTTTATATGGATCACTCATTTGTGTTTTGGACAGCTAAGCTACTGGCATTGAGACATGAGAAATCAGTCTTGGATCTTAATTCAGTGTTATAGGCAGTTGTTGGCAAGGGGGCAGAAGTATTACACTGAAGTCAGCTGAAGAGTATGTGGAATGAGGTGTAGGATGCTTGTGGAACACCTAATTTTGTGGTGATACATTTAGAAGTGAGTTACTTAGGTGTGGCTCTCAGGCATAGGCTATTATTATGGATTATAATGGTTCTCATGTTAGTAAAGCTGAATTTTCCAGGGGTAGTTTCATTTTGGCCAGATTTTGTTGACAGAAATACTTTGGAAGTTTGCAACTAGTTTTAAGACTATTGAGACTGTTCACTATTTTCTGAATTGCAAGTTTGTTAGAGCATCATCTTTAAATTTTGTGTGTTTAGCATTTGGATTTCAGAACAGAGATCCAGTCTGGTACAGGAAAGATGGATAGCAATTGAGTGAAATTTGTTTTAGACTTATTAAGTGTGCATTTGGCTGTGTTATTGCAGGACTTAGTCTGGCTTTTTTGGGAACAGTAATAGTAAACAGAGATGGGGCAGTAAGCTGTCACTTAGGCAGCATGGTTAGCAAAAGAAGGAAGCATCCCATCTTGGCCACCCTTCCTTCCTTCCTAATATAAGTGTGGGAGTGTGCGGTGGGTCATGCTGCTCCTGGTGAACTTAAAATTTGTCTTAGTGAGTGGTATTTTTGATGCTGCTATAGTATGCTTGTTAAACTGAGATAAGTGGCCTCTAATTTTGCCACTTAAAGTTATTTGCAGACTTCAGAATCATAAATTTGTTGCCTCTGCTGACTTATTAAATTGAAATGAGCAGTCTCTAATGCTGCCAGTTCAATTTATTATTTGCTGACTTCAAATTCATAAAATATTTAATTTTGCTGACTATGTTATGAATTGGGGATATTTTAATATTTTATTGATCTTTTCAATAAAATCTGTGCACACTGGCTGTGTTAGTGTGGTTATTTGTTTGTGGGCAGGGTCTCACATACAACAGTAGTTATATGCCAACTTCTAACCACTCATTTTTGTTTCTGAAACAATTTGAACAGTACTGACACATGATTTGGGCTCTGTAGCCCATCTATCCTACCATAGATGCATCATTACTACTCAAAGTTGCCTGAATATTTGGCTGTTGTTAATGGGAATTAATGGTTATATGAAACAGACTCCTCATCCATGTAAAAAAAACTTAACTCTCAATGGCCCAGATTTTTGCATAATGGCTAGATTTGTGTTTCATATTTTTGGTATGTTCCTCACAAAATTTGTGTTTTTGTTGCAAATCGCCATGGACTGAAGTCACTAAATATTGACCTACATTTAAGTTTCAGACTTCATATCCTTCAGAAAAATGCATACTAACACAAAGCATGTTATTCTATCAACTTTCTGAATTTGTAACAGCAATATTTTCCACAAGAAAAAAATTTACTAGGTGATGTGAGTGTCATTTGGTTGGACACAAACTCTAAATCCCCTACATCTACTACTTACTAAGCTGGGCATAAATCCCTACGTCACTCGATGGGTTGTCAACTGGCTTACTGACAGAACCCAGACTGTAAAAGTAGCCAACTCCAAATCCAGCTCCAGACAGATGACAAGTGGAGTACCTCAGGGTTCAGTCCTGGGACCGCTCTTGTTTAGCATCTACTTCTCTGAAGTACAGGCCAACACTAAGGGACTCTGGCTAACAAAGTTCACAGATGACTGCAAACTGGGAGCCATTACCAAATTATGTGGATAATCTACAAAAGGGCCTTACAGAAACAGATGTCTGGTGCCAGACCCATGGGCTCAAGCTTAATGTCAAGAAATGTATAGTTACTCCCTTTGGAAAAAAACATGTACCCATGAATTACCACATAGGTGGCAGTACACTAAACATCGAAAGTGTGATGAGAGAATTAGGGACACAGGTGGACAGTGGTCTCACTTTCGATAACCACATTTCCACAACAGTCAGGAAATCCTTCTATGTGGCACACCTCATCACTAAGGAATTTTCATCCAGAAAAAAGGAGGTCAATGTCCCACTGTACTCATCCCTGATTAGACCCATTATAGAGTATAATGCCTCGTTTGGTATGTACCTCACACAACATCTGCAACAGCTGGAAAGGCCACAGAAATACCTCACTTAAAGAATCACAGGCCAAAAGCAGATGTCATATGCTGACCGTCTAAAAAAACTCCAGCTATACTCTGTGGCATATCATCTACTCAGAGGCGATCTCTGCTTAACATACAAGGCCATGTCAAACCTGAGCTGTTGGACATGCTCCACTTAAAGAATCCCAATCTCTCAGAGCCACACGCTCCAGGGATCTAAACCTTGTCATCACAATGAACAAAACATGCTGGAGGGATAGGTTCCTGACCCAGAGATTCCCCATACTCTGGAATAGACTGCCCATACATGTCAAGCAGAGCACCTCCTTGGCCCTCTTCAAAAAGAACCTTGATGATTGGATGGGAGATAGGAAATTCACCCTGGGGATCATGTCAGTCACCCTGCTAGACAGGGGTCCAGAGGAGTAAATATTGCAGGAAGAAATATCCAGGGAATTGTTATGGCTAGGCTTGTATAGGCCCTAGGGCTGATAGCCTAGTACCAATCTATGAACCTATGAACCTATGGTTTCACACAACTAATTAACAGTCCTGCAGATTACAGCAAGACATCAAATTCTCTATTAGACTGAATCCTAGTATCATACTCTAGCAAATACTACAGGTGCAATATCAGACTGTCACAAGTCATCTCCCAATCTATATGACTAAACATCTCACACAGCCAGTTAAACAGCATATTTATAAAATAACATGCAACCTATACAAGTGTAACCTGTCATCTGCCACCCCTGGGATTTTGGCTAATGGCTAAGTGTCTTGCCACCCCCATGGTGTCTTTTTTAGTCAGTGTCTCAAGGACAGAATTCCCGATGTAAAAACTCATCTAAAAACAACCCCAAGGTTATGCTGCTAAACACTAGTTGTCTTAACATGAAATTGCACTCACTGAAAGCAGTTCTCACCTTGGAAGATGTAGATATTTGTGCGGTCACAGAGACTTAGTTCAATGCTGTGGACAGCAGCCCAGCCATACCAGGTTACACCTCCTTCCACACGTTCAGACCACAAACTGAAGGTGTGAAAACTAAAGGAGACAGTGTATCAATATTCATTAACGATAAATACATCTCCAGATTGGTTAAACGGTATGATTTCCTGGAGATACTTCAAGTGCAATTAATTGTTAGTAGTACACCTATTCAAGTCATTGTCAGCTACAGGACCCCTTCCATGAATCAGGACACCCAATCTGCCTATTTGGATCTATTCAAGTCTACCAAGATACATATGAACACCATGGTTTTGGGCAACATTAACTACCCATCCATTGAATGGGGAAATTACTCATGCTCAAACTCACTTGCCCAAATGTTACTTGACTTTGTTAACTCCAATGCCCTGGACCAGCTGGTTGACACCCCCACAAGGGGTGCCAACATCCTGGATCTGGTGCTTACCAATACGGGGGACCACTGTAGCACCCCCACTGTGAGGACCTCCCTGTTGAGATCTGACCACAAATCAGTCTCATTCTAAGCAACTATCATGCTTTACCCCCCCAAGCAGCAACTAAACTAAAAAACTTCTTCAAAGCAGATTACAACCTCTTACAGGATGGTATAAATAGATTCACTGCCCCCCTCAGATGGAATTGGAAACTATGCCAAGCTCTACACCAGTGCTTTATACAGACGCCTGTATAACTGCATTGATTCAGTCGTACCTGATAGGACCAAACCAAGCTTCTCGAGGAAGAGCAAACCTGCCTGGTGGACAACTGCCATTAACAGGCTTTACAATAAGAGGAAGACATTGCTGTCTAAGAGTAAGAGGGAGTGAGCCCTAAACCTGAAACACTCCTTCCTCAGCTTAAACAAGCAAATAAGACTTCTTGTGAAGTCCTCCAAAGCAAACTACAAATCCAAATTAGCTTCCTCAACTAAGGACAACCATAAGGTGTTCTTTAGTTACATCCATAACCTAAAAGGAAAAGCCCAGATTTGTGCCAAACTAGTATTTAATGATACCACATATACTGAGCCTATGTAGCAAACCATTTGGTTGACAGGTTCTGTGAAAACTTCACTCCCCTGCCCCTGCCACACATACCCCATGACATCCCTACCATCTGTCCCCTACCTTGTATCTGTAAAGATCAGGTTGTAAATGCCCTCTCTAAGGCCAAAAACACAGCTTCTATGGGACCTGATAACATCGCAGGCTGTGTCTACATGGGCTCCAACAAGAATTAGCAACACCATTGTGTACTCTTTTCAGTCATAGTCTAAGCACCAGCTTCTTCCCAGCTGAATGGAAAATGTCCACTGTTATTCGCTTCCACAAATGTGGTGCTTCCACTGACCCTGAGAACTACAGACCTATTAGCTTGACTAGCCTTATCTGCAAAGCCATGGTGGGAATCATCATGGACCTTATCAACAAAGATATAGGCAATCTCCAGACTCTTGACCCTACTCAGTTTGGATTTGTCAAAGTGAGATCATGCTTGTTACACCTGGTAGACTTCTTCGATTTAGTCATCAAGGCTCTGGATGAGGGGAAATCTGTGCATACATCTTACCTAGACTTAGCCAAGCTTTTGACACTATCCCCCACTCAGGCATCATTGACAAACTCACCCAGCTATGTATCAACCATTATGTCATTAGATGGGTCATTAACTGGCTCACTGATAGAACACATATAGTCAAAATAGGGGAATCCACCTCCAACAGCAGACCTGTAACCAACGGTGCTCCACAGAGATCAGTCCTGGGACATCTACTGTTTGGAAATGATTTCTCAGACGTACAAGCAAAAACTAAAGGTCTGTGGCTGACAAAGTTTGCTGATGACTGCAAACTGGGAGTGGTCATAGAAGCTCCAAATTATGTCAACATCCTACAAGAGGGTCTTACACAAACAAATGATTGGTGCCAAAGTCATGGTCTTAAACTCAATGCAAACAAATGTATTGTCATACCTTTCAGTAAGAGTGATGTTCCTGCTAACTACCACATCAATAGCAACACCCTAGGTATGTACTCAGTGGTGAGAAACCTGGGCACACAGCTTGACAGCAATCACCATTTCATTGATCACCATGTCTCCAGATTGATAAGAAGGGCATTCTGTATTGCTCATCTCACAAGTAAGGGCACTGCCTCAAGAAAAAAAAGAAGTTATAACCTCTCTGTACTCTTTCCTCATCTGGCCAATAACTGAGTACAACACCCTTTTTGGTATGTACTTTTCCAAGTACCTGCAGTAATTGGAGAAACTACAAAGGTTCCTCACAAGGAAAATTCAAGGTCTTCAGCATCTGTCCTATGTGGATCATCTGAAATCACTGTCACTTTACTCTGTTTCATACAGACAACTCAGAGGCGATTTCTACCTTTCATATAAAGCAATCTCTGACCCTGCCTTACTGGAAATGCTGCATATCCAGAAGTCAAATTGTACAGGGGTTACTTGCTCTAAAGACCTTAACCTGGAATTCAACATTAATAGAACTTGATGGAGGGACAGATTTGTCTCCCAGTGGTCACCACACCTTTGGAACTAATTCCTACTTCATGTCAAACACAGCACCTCATTTGCCCTTTTCAAATGTAATCTGGATGATTGGGTGGGTAACAGTAAATTCTCCCTGGGGGTTCCATCTGTGTCCCTCTTAGACATGGGCATTAGGTGCTGATCATGGAAATAAGGGTAAAACTTGGCTAGGCTTGTAAGGGCCCTAGGACCATTAGCCTAGTAACTTCCTATGATCCTATGATCTTATGTTCATTACTACACTATCATATACTAACTAAATCCCGACCAAAGATTCAACCCAAATCCCTCTCCCAATAACTCACCATTCAAAACTGCAATACAGTTCAACTCTTATTTTATAGATCGTATAGCATGTCTAACTAAGGATTCCTCAACGTCTAATCCCAACCCTGCCCGACAGCCACAAACCTGTGCCCACATCCTATATAAAACTACTCTTAAACAAACTTAAACTATGCTCTTCTTCAGCAGATGACTTTCCAAGCAAGTACCTAAGAATAGCATTCACTAGCATTGCCTATCCTGTCTCAATCCTTATTAATAGGTCAGTCCAGAAATCCCACATTCCGTCTCTCTGGAAAAATTCACACATTATACCCTGCACAAAGGATGAAATTCAACAGACATAATAACTTTAGACCTATAGCAATCTTATCTCCTGTCACCAAAATACTTGAACAATGTTTTCAAAAACAACTGGTAGACTATCTCCTGCAGGAGGAAATCTTATACATAACATGGCTTCCATCCTTCCCATAGTACTAACACTGCCCTTCTACCTATATAGATCCTGTCAATACAGCTAGAGATAATGGCAAACTAGTCTCTTCCTTATTTCTAGACTTGTCTCACAGTAAACTTCCACTTTAATTTTCCTCACTAGGTCTCCTACCCTTCTGTGGTTTAAAAGCTACCCATCCAATAGGTATTAGTCAGCAAAATGGCACTCTATGCTCTGTCCTTATCTCCCAGTCACCACCGGTGTACCACAAGGCTCTATCCTTCAGACTCTCCTCTTTAATATTTTCACCAACACTCTCTATACTTTCACACTAAAGGCTACCCTAATACAATACGCAAATGATTCTACTTCCATTTGCACATCTGACAACATGGTACACCTCCAAAAAATTACTCAGGAAGCTTTATCAGCCACTGAAACATTATTTTGTAACTTGCAAATCATGGCTCAACACAAAAAAGACCAAACTACTACTCTTTTCCCAAAATCCTTCTCTCATGAAAAAACAAAATTTAAATTATTCTCTCTTGATAATACAACAATTGAAGTCACTTCTCATAGCAAATTATTAGGAGTGATAGTGGATGATAATCTTATATTCAACCTGCACATACAACATTGCATAAGGAAAAACGTATAAAAAACTAGGGATGCTTTACAGAGCTAAAAAGTTTCTCACCAGTGCAACTAAAACTGCACTTGCCACTACTTATCTCCTCCCTGCGCTTCTTTATGGTGCTCCCATCCTTACTAACCTCCAGGCATCACACAAATTTAAATTTGAACAATGCTATAACAAAGTTGCTAATTTTACAGCACATAACCCTTTCAGAACCCACCACTGTATAGCACTGAAAAGCCTAATTTGGTTAGAATTGCCATATCAAATAACATATACACAACTTCTTACCGCCTATAAAATTACCCAGCATCCATCTGCCTGTCAAATACAAAACATATTCTGTATAACTATGTTCCCAGTCTGTCATTGCGATCCAGTAACAAAAATCTCCTGTCTGTCTACAAACCTAGCAAATCTGCTGTACAAGGTTGCTAATGCCTGGAACTCCTTACTTGTATCCATCAGGTCTATACCCTCCCTCCCTCCAATCTTCCAAAATCACTCTGAAAGACTTCCTACCTAAAATCTGGCACTATTCTTGCTCAAATCTAAGATAAACTCTATTACTAAAAGTTAAAAAGTACCTTTTCATTCCTTATACCTCCTTCTACATTTACTTCCTTACTGCTATGTAATTCTCTTCCCTGACTTTCTCTCTAAATATACCATAAGCCTGTTTTTCCCTCACTTAATTTCTCAGTTCCTGTTTGCATTAAACTAACTTACCTTTAGTTTCTTTACAAACTGTCTAAAATTTCTCTAAATATCAAATGATTGTCATATGCCTTGCATCGATTTTTAGCCAATGTTTTTATACTATGCCTAAATTGTTATAACTATTTAAACTGCAAATGTTTTTATTTTTGAAGATTGTAAAATTATTGTTCTTAAAATGTTTTGTAATAATGTGGAGCTTTTTTCCCTGGGCCTTCACTGAAAATGGTCTTCTAACCAGTTGGACTTTCCCAGTTATCAAATGTCAATAAATAAATAATTTACAAGTAATCTCCGTGGTATCCCCCAAAGTCTCAAAACAGCCCACTAAAGTGTAGTGGGTCCAAAAACAAAACAGTGTAAGAAACTTCTCTGTGTGGAAGATTTTCAGTCCATATATTTCTAGTTAATCACTATATATTAATCAGATCAGACAATAGTAGTAGAAGTAGTGAACGTAAACCCGTCTTAAGTCAAAACAAAACAAAAAGTAATAATAGAAAATATATAATTGTACAGCATTACTAAGTATTTGAAAGTAATCCAAGCAAGGCAGGCAGTCTGTTTCCAGTGGTCTGTGTACTTAATAAAGGATTTTCAACTGGAAACAGACTGCCTGCCTTGCTTGGATTACTTTCAAATACTTAGTAATGCTGTACAATTATATATTTTCTATTATTACTTTTTGTTTTGTTTTGACTTAAGATGAGTTTACGTTCGCTAATTCTACTACTATTGTCTGATCTGATTAATATACAGTGATTAACTAGAAATATATTAACTGAAAATCTTCCACACAGAGAAGTTTCTTACACTGTTTTGTAAATAAATAATTTACAGTCTGTCCCTATTTTGGGGGCTTTGTTCGCCCCATTATTTTAGGCTTTGTCCACATTTCTTGCATTAATATGTTTAGAGGTATGGATTACATAGACACTTAAAGTATAGTTCCATAGCATTAAGTCTCAACCGATGTGATTCACACCTTCAGCAACTGTACTTAAAAGTTAGTAAATGAGATTTTAATTATTACTTGAAAATCTGAATTAGCAACTTCTGCAGTGATTTCTCCCATTTTTTATCAGGCTACCAATAAACTGAGATAGTTTCGCTTCTAATAATGGTGCACATATCTTCTGTCACATGTAAGATGAGCAGCTATTAAAGTTGCTTAACTGCACTCTTTGTGTTTTCAACAGTGAACTATAATATGGAGGATTATTACTGGGTCACCAATCATAACCTGCTTATTATGTGTTTGAGGCAGGGATGCCAAGAAAATCACCTCAAGAGCAAACACATAATACAGGGTTATAATCAGTGAGATGGTCATCATTCTTTATAGTGCATGGAGTTTATCTACTCTATGTGCTATTAGTTTTAATGAAAAAAATCTGTAAGTGTTGTGTAATGTATGACTGAGAGAGAGAGACAGAGAGAGAGAAAAACAGAAAAAAAGTTAAAAGTAGAGTTAATTCACATTCATGTGCCTACAGCATGTTGGGATGTAGGTGTGTGTATAGTTAATTCAAATTCATGACCCTACAGCATGTTGTGATGTGTGTGTGTGTGTGTGTGTGTGTGTGTGTGTGTGTGTGTGTGTGTGTGTGTGTGTGTGTGTGTGTGCGCAGAGTTAATTCAAATTCATGAGCCTATACCATGTTGGGATGTGGGTGTGTGTGTTGTTAAATCAAGTCCAGGAGTAACTGTGTGAAAGTACCCTCAGAGGGTACAAAAGAGTGGTCAGTTCTGGACACAGTACCTATCAGTCCTGCTATCCTGATCACAGTGCTGGAGCTGCAACTTTTCAGCTTGTGATGGGACAAAACCAAGGGGGGTGCTGTGGGAAAAGGCTGATTGAAACCTCTCCTCTGTCACTGCATGATGGCAGAATTTTTACCATTCCTTCCCTGAATGGTCTGTGGATTAATATAGCTATTTTTTTTCCTCTGAATTGCCAGGATCCAAGAGCTATAAGGTAAGTCTTAACAAAAAAAAGTAAAAAATGGGAACAGTGATCAGCAAGCAGGATCAAATCCCTGAAAAGGAAACACCTGCATATTTTATGTATCGTAATTATGGTAAAGAAAGTTATAAGTATTTGAATGAGTGGTTTCAGCTTACTAAAAATTGCTCTTGTGAGGTATTTCCATTAAATGGCACTTATGATAAGGATAAATTAATGAAAGTGAAGGGCATTTTGGAAGAAAAGAAAAACAAAGTAAGTGGGGAACAAATGGCAGCATTTTATTCTTGGTACACTAAAGCGCTTAAAAGGGAGAAGGAGTCAGCATTAAGGGGGTTACAGGATGCTAGTAGATAACTGTTGCAACAGGTAAAACAGATTATGAAGGCAGTACAGACCAGTAAAAAGGGATCCCTTTTTCCTGTCTTAGTAGGTTTGGAACAAACTGTGGATGGCCAAAAGGCAGAAGCTTATGAAGAGGATGATAATCCTCCAGCAGCTACTGCACCCCTCCATATGCACTGGTGTGGGTACCTCCTGTACAAAATTTTGCTCTTTCCCAGACCCCTACATACTGGCCAACTGACCACTAGGTACCAAGTCAGTGTGATACTGTTACATCTCAGACTAGTTCCCTGCTCAGTCTTCATCTTCTGAACAGGCATCTGCAGCCGAGGGGGATTCTTCCTATCCTTCTCAAATAGCTTCTACTTCTCTAACAGGGAAATTAGTATTTGACACTCCTGTAGCTCATCACACATGATCAAATGACAGGGTAGAACAAGAGGTTGTGGCCTCTGGAGAGGATGTTTTGGCACCTCTCAGGGAAATTCTGGGGAATAATAATACAGAACGTGTTAATTATCCTTGGACCCCTGTTGATTTGCATACTATGTCAAAAAGTTTTCCAAATATTAGAGAAGCTCTATTAAAATTTAGTGAGGAATTAAAAACTATAACAGAATGTTACAATCCTACTTTGACAGATTTAACTCAGCTGTTCATGGTAGTTACTTCAGATGAAATAAGAATACAGTTACTTAAAAAGGCTGAAGGAACAGATTTTACTCTTAAAAGAAATGTATTAGTAGACAAAAGGACAGCATTGTTTAACAGAATTACAGTAGTGTCTACTTAGAACTGAGCAGTCTAAGATATAGGCATGTAAACAAAATAAAGGGGAAGCTCCGGCAGACCCTTTGAGTCCTCTTAAAGCACTGTTTGCTAGACATTCAGGGATACCAGATCCAGAAGAACAAGCTAATCCAGTTATTGCAGCAGCTTTTGTGCAGGGTCTGTAAGCCCCTGTACAAAATCAAATAAAACAAGTGCTCATAGACTGGTAGGGAAAGGACTTGGAGTCCTTATTAAGTGCTGCATTGCAAATCTCTGTACTGAGTATCAGGAAACATGGAGAAAGGATACTAAGTGCAAACTGTTAACTTTGCAAATCAGGCAGCTAGAAGCCCTTAGGGGTCGAGTCAGAGGCAGGAGAAGGGGGAGAGGAGTTGCTGGGGGATTTAGTAAAAGTACTGGCCGAGGAGAATAAAGTGCAGCTGGTTGGCAGTAATGAGCTGGCAGTGCCCCTCCTACCTCATCTGATGGTTCTTGCTTCAACTGTGGAGAAGCAGCACATTGGACAGGAGGATGCCCACACAGGCGAATGCAGAGAGTCCAAGATACCTTGACGGAATAACAGCCACATTACAATAACGCTGCTTTTACCCCACCGCCTCCTCACATTGGAAGGAGTCAGAAATCACCATACTGACTATGCCAGTGTAATGAGACAAAAATAAATCTTTACCCTTTGCTGCCAATAGAGCAGAAATAAATGAAAAGGAAATTCCATTCCTGGTGGGCACTGGCGCGACTAGGTCTGTATTGGAAGTTACTTCAGACAGTCAAATACCTGTATCAAAACATAAAGTAAACACAGTTGGAGTAGCAAATGCTACTGTTACATATCCTGTCTCAGAAACTATATCCATTTCTTTAGGATCAATTGAAGAAAGGCATTCTTTTCTTTTGAGTACTACTGCACTGGTAAATCTGCTAGGGAAAGATCTGTTATGCAGACAGGGTTGTATATTTACTGTACACAAGAAGGGGTATATCTGGATGTTCCAACAGAATCAGAGGGATAAGTATTAGTCTTAGCAGAAGCTGAGGAACAACCTCTTGAAGACATACAAACAACTGACAAACTTCTGCAAAAGGTACCTGCTAACTTATTGGCTAAGCACGCTAATGAAGTAGGTATATTAAAATCTGCAGAACCGGTAAGAATAAAATTGAATCCATCAAAGCCTCTCCCTAGAGTTCCACAGTCTCCACTGAAACAAGAAGCAGAACAGGGAATCAAACCTGTAATTCAGTCTTTGATACAACAAGGAATAATAGTGCCAGCTAAAAGTCCTTGTAATACTCCCATCTTCCCTGTGAAACAGTCACGAAAGGATACATATAGGTCTGTGCAAGCTTTGAGAGCTGTAAATAATGCAGTACTACCAGCTTTTCCTTTGGTTCCAAATTCAGCAACAATATTTAGCTGCATACCACCTACAAAGCAAAATATTTTTTTCCGTAATAGATCTTTGTTCAGCATTCTTTTCTATACCCATCCACCCTGAAAGTAAGTTTTTGTTTGCCTTTACTTATCAGGGACAGCAGTTTACGTGGACATGGTTGCCACACAGATATACTGAATCTCCTTCACTATTTTCTGAAATTCTAAGGAATGATTTGAAACATGTGACATTTCCCAGTGGGTCTGCACTAGTGCAATATGTGGATGATTTACTAATAGCTTCTAATTCTTTTCAGAGGGCCAGCAGGATACCTTACAACTTCTGACTATCCTTGCAGGGAAGGGACACAAGGTGTCAAGAGAAAAATGACAGTTATGGTCACCTCAGGTATGTTATCTTGATCATTTGATATCTCAGGGTAGTAGACAGGCGTTGCCATCTTGTATTGAAGCAATAGCTAAGGTGCCACATCCAACTACTCAGCGTCAGATTAGACCTTTCTGAGGTATAACAGCGTAGTGTAAGCAGTGGATTTTGAATTATGAACCTTTGATATAGCTTTTAAAGCAAAATATGCTAGAGCCCCTCCCTTGGGATAGTGCATAGGAAAATTCATTTCAGAATTTAAAGCAAGCTTTAGCTACTGCCCCAGCTTTAGGGTTACCAGACTATGGAAAAATGTTCATTTTATTTTGTCATGAAAGAAATGGATTTGCTCAGGGAGTGCTTACATAGAAACATTGGGACAACTACCATCCAGAAGCTTATTATAGTACAGCACTTGATTCTGTTGCAAAGGGATTCCCACCTTGCCTAAGGGCAGTCGCTGCTGCTGTCATTCTAGTCAATCTAGCACAATCACTGGTGCTACGGCATGATCTTACAGTAGTTGTCTCTCAGTCTGTATCATCTCTCATACTTAGAATAAAAACTCAGCCACTCTTGACTGCATGTCTAACTAAATATGAATTAACTTTACTTACCGATGCATCTATACTGCGGTGGTGGTGCTGCGGTAGCGTTGTCGCCTCACAGTTAGACGTTGCCTGTTCGATTCTCAGTTAGAGCGTCTTCTGTGTGGTGACATGTGTGAATGGGCATTCCTTCGTTGAAGGTTGTGCGTTAGGCCCGGCAAGCCAGCATGGAAAAAATCTACTGCCAATCATTAGTGGACCGGAGTTCCGCTGTGGTGACCCCTAACTGGGAAAAGCCGAAAGATGCAAACAAACAAAACCAATGCATCTATTTCTCTCATACGCTCTTCTGTTCTAAATCCTGAATCCTTACTACCAGCTACTGAGGATGGTAAACTGCATGACTGTGTGTGTGCGACTAACTATCTGCTTACTCCTAGGGATGACTTAAGGGACACTCTTATACACAATGCCGAGCTGGAGTCATTTGTGGATGGTGCCTGTGGAAGAAACCAAAAGGGACATCTAACAGCTGGGATTGCCATGTGTACTGAACATAAAGTATTGCTTCAACAAAGATTAGAAGGTGTTCATTCTGGGCAAACAGCTGAGTTAGTGGCTTTGCAAAAAGCTTGGGAATTAGCCAAGGACAAAGGACCAAATATTTATACAGACAGTTGCTACACCTTCACGGTGGTGCATGATTCTGGTCAGTTTTCGAGGCAGAGAGGTTTTTTAACGTCATTGGGCACAAAAGTTAAAAATTATGAGTATGTAAACAATTTATTGGAGTCCCTTTCACTGCCTAGAAAGCTGGCTATAATCAAGAGTAGTGTCCATCAGAAGGACGTAGATGGTGTTTCCAAAGAAAGTAACTTGACAGATTACACTGCTAAACAGATTATAGAAGAAAATTTTAATAATGCTTATGAAATGCTATTGTAAAACTCTAATAGTGATGAAATGTTTGATTTTGACAGTGTCAGTTTTTAATAGCTGAAGCATCACAAGGAAAAGTTCAGAGGTGACTCAAGGATGGCTGTATTAAATCCTCTGATGGAATATGGTGACATCCGGATGGCTGACTGCCTTCTTGCTACCTTACCTTTTAAGAGCATATCATTTACCAGCCCTTGCAGGTAAGACAGCTTTATTTAATCAAATTATCTAAAACTGGTATGTCCCTCATCTTTTTTTTTGATACTTCAGTATGTTAATAACTGTGCAACATACCTAGAGTATAATGTTAGCAAAAATGCAAACATTAAGGCTGTGTGCTTACCACCACCTTGGGGACCCTTTGTTAATGTACAGCTTGACTTTGCTCAGATGTCGAGAGAAAATAATTTACAGTATATTTTGGTAGTGGTGTGTATGTTTTCCGCATGGGTAGATGCATACCCATGTCGGAGAGCAGACTCTACCACTTTAGTAAAGATATTAATATATGATTTTATTCCTAGGTTTGGTGCATCTTCTATTATTAATAGTGACCAGGGAACCCATTTTGACAATTTCCTGATGAAGGAATTATGCAAAATTTTTAATACTAAGTTGAGTCTTCACTGTCTCAAACATTCACAATCATCTGGACTGGTGGAAAGGGTTACTAGGACCCTTAAAAATAATAGTTCAAAAATTTGTGCTGAAACAAACCTTAAGTGGCCCAAGGCACTTCCCTTAGCTCTGATAAGCATGCGAAGCACATTGAACTCTACAAGAAAATTGAGTCCCTATGAGATATTAATGGGGAGACCTATGGCCCTTCCAGCTGCTCCCACTATGTCAAATGAAGAGCTAGCTCTAACAGATGATGGAAAGTTAACATATTGTAAAAGACTTATCCATCTTTTGCAGCAGTATCATAGAACTGTACAAGAAGCTCTTCCTCAACCTCCTGATCAGCCCTGTCACCAACTGCAGCCAGGTAATTCAGTTTATGTAAAAATCTTCCACAGAAAGTTCTATTTCAGCCCGAGGTATAATGGCCCTTTTCAGGTGTTACTCACTATCCTGACTGTGGTCTGCTTCACAGGGCTACCAGCCTGGATTCACTCATCCCACCATATGACCAGTTGTGTAGGGGCCCCAGATGAACTATCGTTGCCGGCAAAAGAAGATGAAACTGTGAAGGACAAATCATCTGCCCCAGTGAAGAATTAAGCGGAAAATCAAGTTAAACAGCACTTCATGATGACTCCTGTGACAACAGGTACTTTTGCTTTGTTTCTGTTGCTGCTTTGTTTTATAACCTGGTCAACTCTTTGGCAATTCACAACATGACCCATGAGAACCATACGTTTAAGTTTAAAGTAATAGATCAAGTTCTTACTAACAGCAGGAGTGGACCAATGAATTGGCTACTTGAAGAGTGCAAACTATCCTGGCAGATTAGGCTTAACGCCTTTTCATCACCAGGCTTGAATGAGTTGTGCAACATTGCTTGCCTTCTCAAACTTAAAAGTTTAGCCAGGTAGAGCTTGCCTATATTATTTTTAGGTGGGGGTTTTACAAACTTTAAGGATAGTGTATATCACAATCTGACGTTCAGCACCTTATAAATATTATAAACATGACAAATTCAGGTAATCACCAGTTTTACCATTTATCATGCAGTATTTTTGGCAAACTTGGTTCATTCTCATCCACGATAGATTTAGTTGCTCTTTCATAGACAGACTAACACTGGTTATATGGTGATAGTGTCACCCTTGAACAATTATAAGATTAATAAACAGGACGACTCCATAATGATAACGTCCGTTTGGGTTATCGAGTCCACTGTGAGGCAGAGTATCGTATGGCAAAATTGATTACTAGTATAAGTCTGAATACCTTTGTAGTTTGCTGGTTAATTATCTTTAGTAATGACACAATTGTTTTTAAATATAGATTTGGTTCGTATTATTTTTGAACAAGCTAAATCATTTGTTTTTATATGAGATGAGAAAAAGTATGTTGCAAGTATCTTGACGGAACAGACATATGGTTTGAAATTGATTGCGTGTGTTTAATGTTTTAATATTAATGAGCTTTCATGCAATAGCTCAGCCGATTTTAAATCACATGACTTTATTTTTGGATTTAAACTTTCTGATGTTCTGTTTTTTGTAATCTGAGGAAGTTGTCGTACAAGCGGCAACGAAAAGCGCTTAATTAAACAGTTTTAATCTACAGTGTTTGTGACCTGTCGGTCTTGTTGGGACTTCCGAGCTCTTAATTTTAAAACACTGCCGATATTAATATTGTTGTTTAATCCCGGGGCTTTTCCAGCATCTAATTTAGATAGAGTAACATTACTACATTTGTGGTGATCGTGCCTACTCCTGGTTACTCACAAACTGGTCAGGGTGTTGCTTTGTGAGCTATATTACTCCTGCCGTTCTGCATTTTGAAAACCCTCCAGTTGGTAGACTGCAAAATAAGTGGTCAATCCACTGGGCACAGAAAGTGTTTTCAGTTTTTACTCCTGGGTGTGGAGTGCAAAGAACAATGCTTGAAATCACCATGCTTGCTCAAATTCTTCAGGAGGTAGCTAACCATACTTCACATCACATCAGAATGGCAAACTGAGAAATGACTGAAATGTGAACTGTGGTGTTACAGAATCAACTGGCACTCGATATAAAGCTTACTGTAAAAGGGGAGTCATGTGCCCTCATAGGAAGTCATTGTTCTTACATTAGTGACTATCATGATGAACAAGAAAAGATGGCCAATTTCATGGAGCAGAGGGCCAAAGATTTGGACAGCACTTCTAAACAGTGGACACTTTTTGGATGGTTGGGCAGTGAATTTGGCAACCTGAAAACCAGTATATTACAAGGTATTATTACAGTAATTGGTATTATTCTTTTAGTTGTTTTAATATTTTCTGCTCTAAAGGCTGTAATCACAAAGTGCTTGATCACACCTGCACGTGAAATGCCACTTGTACCTGATAATGAACTTAAGGTAAATAAAAATGCAATCACTGCAAATAATGAATATTATGATGCTGAAGCATCTTTCATCAAATTAAAAAATATATATATATAATTGTGTATTGTATGTCACTGGTAGTGTCAAAGGGGGTTTAATTGGTATTTCTCATGATTATTCTTCACAAAATTCATATTACTTACAGTTTCTTCACAAATGAATTAAACAAAGTGTTTATAAATTATGCAAAAAATAACATGTAGTATAGATGCATAATTATGCAGTTCACAGATAATTATTGTAGTTTTAAGTTATTTACAACTGTATTCTAATATCAAGCTGCAAGTATATAAACAGATGACTGAAGGTAAAGGAAGTGCTGAACAGATTAGGGATGTTACTATGATCAACAGAGTCTGTTTCTGGAATGTCCAGGAAGGGAGGAAAAGAAACAATGTGAAAGAGATTTTGTTTTATGTGAGCTCTGGCCTCCCCAGGCTGGGGATGAGTGGTTACAGACAGCATGTACTGGTACTGAAAAACAAAAGGTCAAAAATTAGACAGGTTACTAGGCCAGGAAGCTTGTGTTTTTAAAACATTATTAAAACATGGTTGTTAAGTGTTCACATGCTGTAGTAAGTGAGAAGCATGAGGGTCTGCAGAGACCCTATTTGTTAACTAATATGGAACATCAGAATTCAGCATGCATGTTACTGATAAGAAATGGTACACAAACTGTATGTTTTTGCTGCTTGGTGAGACTGATTTGAAAACTTTGTGAAGGCAGCCTCCCAGTGCTGACATCTGGTTGATTTAAATAAACCAGGAAATGTTTTGCACATCCTGAAGAGTTATTCTTGACTCAAGACTAGCAGGTAAATCAATGTTATTCATGTATATTTTAATTGCACCATAACAAGTGCCAGACCCTGGCTCAGTTTCTAGTGAGGGGGTAGTATGGGAACAACAGAGACAGGTGACAAGATGTGATGTCATTCTTTAGCCATCACTGAAATTGTACTTGAATACAAGTAAGAGATGTGAGGGATGCACTCTGTTTTTGGACCTGACAAGACACTCATCCACTTTTATCTGTCTTGCTTTAGTATGTAACTAGGATGCAGTAATTCTCCAGTTAGTTAAAGAAATATAGTGAGATTAGCTAAATGTTGTTTCTTTCTGCATCTGTCTGAGTCTTTCCATCTGTGTTGTTCTTATATTTCCTGTCACTGAAACTCTGGTGTTTACTGTAAATAGATATTCATTATTTTCATGTTTTCTTTTTTTATTTAATATTAAATGTATCTATACCTTTCATTGTGGCTGGTCTTTTAGAAAATAGTTAACCTTTGGGAGTATTTGCATTCATTTAGAGGCACTGTGGCTCCACATTCCTGAATGTCTTGCCATTTGGTTAAACACTACCATTTGTATAAGTATTAATTTTAATTAATGTAATTAGAGTACCATGGTAAGAGCCTTACAGTAGTTGGCTTCAAGTGTTCTGGTGAGGGCAAATCTACTAAATAGTCTGGGTGAAGATGGCAGAGTGGGTAAGCTGTGCAGCCTTTCCCAGGTGTGTGTGTGTGTGTGTGTGTGTGTGTGTGTGTGTGTGTGTGTGTGTGTGTGTGTGTGTGTGTGTGTGTGTGTGTAAATCAAATCTCAAAGAGAGTGTATGTCACAGCTACTTTGAACAGGACATTGAGAGCTCTGTTTTCACAGAAAGTGTGGTGGAGGACTTGGCTTGGAACACCCAGCTAAGGACTCAGCTCTGTAGTGGTCAGTGAGGAGTCTTATTTGTGGCCTGGAGAGGAAGCCCAGCCCCAGGACTGGGGTGTGCATTGCCTGTGTGCTCTTAAGGGAAATTGTACTTGGTGCAGAGGTCTGCATCTGAAAATACTGTGTGTCTATTTTTCTCACAGTGGACATTCCCCACTGTCATTAGTGGTGAGGACTGAGGCTCCTTGATCACTGGCCCAGAGAAGGGACATCACACAGATTATGCAGGCAAACACATCCTGTTATTCTAACAATTTTCTAATTTTTTTTAACAGGAAGTTAGGGACATGCTAAGGGTAGGGACAGCAGAAAACGTGTGTTTTCTTCTGCTGCTGTCATTTGATAATGAGTGCAGGCAGCTTTTACTGCCCAACTATAGATCTGACCTTAGTAACATAAGCAGGGGGTTACTTAACAATTAAAGTCGGATTTCACCCCACTCTGGCACTTAACAAGTCTGCTTTTTTCAGGGAAATATTGGAGCATAATCACCGCTCTCTGTGCACTTAAGCATATTACCAATATATACTTTTATTGTTTTCATTATTTTAACATTTATTAACCAACTTAATGTACTAAACTTAAGGTCCATTTTCAGGCACAACATGAAAGGCTTCACAAACTATATTGTTTGACTGCTCTATGTGCTGGCCTTTTATGCAAAACTGTATGAATTTGCTGCTGGCTAGTGTAAGTAACTAATATGTTTGCTACCTATGCCAACCATCTCCCGGTCATCACTTTATGTGGGTTTAAGCTAAACATTGCAGGACAACAGTCACTTACTCTGATGTTTAAGTCAACTACAACCAAATCATCTTCACACAGAATTTTAAAAATAACTCCCAGTGAGATCTTTTTGATCCAGCAACAGTGGAATGTAACCAGAGCTAATAATGTGATGGCCAGGCATCCTAGAGTAGATGCTTCATATAGGACGATTCTCTACAGCCTGTATCAGAAATTTCTTCTATAGAAATGAGTGTGATGCTACGACTGTCTGAGACTATTGGCACAAGTTGTTGATAGGTCAAGTTGGTAAGACTACCTACAGTGGCATCCTTCCAAGTGTGAATGAATGATATTAATTTTTAGTCTACCATATTGTTTGGTTTAACATACTAATTTAAGAAAACACTGACATCCTTAGATCTCACTAGCTTCTAGGAGTCAATAGTGTAACACAAATTCTAACTACCACCACATCTGTTTAGCGCACCACTCTAAGCATCCAGGAAATGATAACACATGAGCAAAAACAATCTCTTTTTTACTTAAAGTCTGCTCCCAACCATTAAAACAACACCTCCATGGAGGCATAGTTTCAACACATGCCATTTAGTTGCATGGACCTGTGTATTCATTTACTTCACTTTTCAACACAGTGTGGTAAAATCAGCTTTTTTTCTGAAAAAATTAATCCAATAATTTTCTCAGATTTCAACAAGTTATTAAAAACTGTATTCTCTTACCAGTGAATTGTGCAAGTCTACAAACTATTTTTCATGTATCTTTCTCATCTGCTATGTAAGTGTCTACTGACTTTTGAATTCCTTGTTTAACAGTGAAAAATAAATACCGTATATGTAGATGATTTTCTTTGGCTTGTAATATGGTTAAATTGCTGTCTCAGGAACACTAGATAAGGTTAAAAATATTAAATATTTTAATTGATTCTTTACCTGTGACACAAAAGAACACTGCATAGGACATCAGTAGTTGACAAAAAGATAGTATGTACCAAAAGTGAGGAGCTGTAGCAAAGCAGATCGGTGATCAGCTGTATTTTTAGTGAAATATGGAAAATATGCATTTATTTCATGTAAGGAAAAGACATGAGGCTTATAATTTGATTTTATATGCAGAAGACTACAATTTTACCTACTTCATTGTTATTAATATAAAAATATGAAAAATACGTTTTTATTGAATTTACTGAACAGAATAAAACATAGAACGTTGACAGTCCCAGTGTCTTGAGACGAAACTCACCAAAAAAACGGCAATTCAGCAGCTGAAAAGTGTGTACAAAAGCCAGTGGAACAAATGAAACAAATGCCTTCAAAAACCAGCAATATCCACAGCCAAACTCTCAGCAATTAAATAAACTTTTTTTTTAAAAGCCAGTGGAAAAGATAAAACTAATGAAAGAAATGTCTTCAAAAACCAACGGTATCCTCAGCCAAACTGTAATTTTATTAAACGAAACACAGAATAATCCAAAAGGTTAAGTGCTTTCACTTGCTGAATGGCAAGCTTCTTCAGAACAAGTTGAAATAAACCTCTCAGCACTTAAATAAACTTTTTGGCGCCAAAATTCAAAATACACAATGCTTCATATTAAAGGCATATGCCACCTAAAAATACACATAGTGCAAAACCTATTATTATAAAAATCCTGTATATGCTAATCACAATGTGAACAAATGCAATATATAATATGTATTATAAAATATAAATCTAAACCTTAAAAATATTTTAGTATTAAATATTTATATGTATAATGCCTGGGTAATACAGAACAAATTATTACATATCCATCCAAACTGTCCTATAAAAACTATAAGAATCTAAACAACAATACAATATACAATGACCAAAATATATATCTTGTCCTAAATCTGCCTGTCTATAAAAATATTATAACAAAATTGTACCATCAATATGATGTGAATATATATGAATATAAATATAAATAAATATAAAATTTGGTATGCCTGTTTGTGTCTTATAATCACAAATTAGCTGTTGCATATGCCACTAAACCCAAATTCAACCCATAGCTAGCAAAGGTTTAATAGAAATAACGTCATTGAGTCCTGGTGGGGTTGAATCATCCAATAAAACCTGCCACCAATACTCTTTGTATGATAACAGGCCCTTGAAATCCCCCCCCATGTCAAGTTGAACACTGTCAATAATAGCAAACTTGAAATAGTGCCTGTCTCCACATTTTTTAATATGTCTAAAAAGAGCATTCTTTTCATCTTTTGTCCTGATACTATATAAATGAGAATATATCTGTTTATTAAATTTCCTCTCAGTTTTTCCTGTATAAAATCCTGAGCATGCCATGCATTTAGCCATATATACAATCATCTTAGTGCAACAATTACCTTGTTTGAATATTAGTTTTGTACTATTTATATTTTCCAATGTTATACTTTTTTCCTGAAGAATGTGACTGCACTGTTTACAACTACCACATTTTTTAGTATAAGTCATAAGATATTGGTTTTAAATTCCTTTTCTCTAAATATTTCTTTATGTTGTACCCCATCTTATACACAAATCTGGGTCCAGTCCCTAAAATACTAACTAATTCCTCATCAATAGCAATAATATTCCAATTGGTAGTCAAGATGTTCTTAACTTTACCTATATATGGTCTATATTCCAACACATAATATTTCCCATATGATGGACTATCTTCTAGGGAATGTACTGGTGGATCATCAGTCAGCCCTGATGCATAATATAAGCCCAAAAATGGTTTATATTTAAATGTCCATCCTTGAATAGTTTGCTGACTAACCCTAGCCATCATCTTGTCATCATACCCTCTTTCATGGAACATAGTCGTGATATGTGCCACTTCCTCTATCATGTCTTTGTATACAGAAGTCATTCTGATGGCACATATGATCTGTCCTTTGTAAATGTTGATAAACCTGTTCCTGGGATGATAACTGGAAAATTCTAAATAACTGTTGGAAAAGGTATTTTTTCTATAAATTCTTGACTTAAACCCAGATCCCATTTTAGAAACACATGTGTTTAAATAGGGTACACCAAAATCATTGCTATACGAAGTGAATTTTAAATAGTTGCTACTCTGATTGAGATATATTAAAAACTGGTCCAACCTGTCCGAACTCCCTTCCCATAATATATATATGTCATCTAAATAACGTGAATAATATTTAATATATTGCATAAACTGGCTCTTAAACACCTTAGTCTCTTCCCAGTCTAACATAACCAGGTTAGCGAAGATGGGAGCACATGCTGCTCCCATAGCAACGCCCCTGGTTTGTCTAAAGAATTCACCCTAGAATTGAATGTAATTATGTTCAAGGACAATTGACATCATGTCCATTAATAAGCATGCTTTGTCCCATTCAAGGTCTGCATATTTATGTATGCTGTTAGCAAATGCCTCTAATCCATCAATTTTAGGGATACAATAGAAAAGGTCTACAACATCTATGGTTACAAATAACAAATTGTTACTTCTCAAATATGTAGGATATTTCTTCAAAAATTCCCATGAATCTTTCATCATATGTGGAATTTTGTTGTAAATATGTTTCAAGTGAAAGTCAATAACTGAACCCATAGGGAAGATTTTGGAATAACTACCCGAAATAATAGGTCTAAATGGGGGGTCTATTGTATCTTTGTGGACTTTAGGGATTCCCACTATAGAAGCTAACTTGGGATGTTCCACTTTAATAAAATTGTAAGTGTCTATAGTGATTCTGTTATCTAACAGGAATTCTTCTATATGTAAATCAATCCTATTGTAAGCAATATTAATCTCATTCAAAGATACAATTTCATAATTTCCCGACATGTGTAATAAATCATATATTTTTGAAGAATATACCATACTGTCAAAAAAGACAACACCACCCCCTTTGTCGGGTTTCATTATTCTAATGCTGTCATCATTTCTCAACTCAGTAAGGACTTTTTGTTCTTCCAAGGATAAATTATAATTAATCTTTTTACCACCAATGTGATTTTGTAGTCTATATACTTGTTGTGTTACGGATTTGTCATAAATTGAAATAATCGGATGCATAGGGGGCACATACGTGCTCTTCTTTTTTAACCCTTTGCACTCATAGTCTTGCTTACTAGAATCCTTTGTAGTGTCTTTGAACATGACACTTAAATTAAGTTTTCTTATATATCTTTTTATTTCACTGATGCAGTCAACAAGTCTAAATTTAGTAGTGGGGATGAATTTCATCCCTTTAGAAAATAAATCAAAGTGTACCGTTTGTAATGGGTGCTCAGTGTAGTTGTAAATCTTAAAATTCTTATAATAGTATACTGCACCTTCCTGTGTAATCTTTGCTTTATTGTTGTTAGACAAATCCTTGTTGTTCGTCTGTAAGACCAATGGCCCTTGTTTACTTAAATTCTCTTGTACTTGACATTCCACTACTGTACCTAATATTCCTGTTGTTGTCTTCTCCAATTCCCTCCCCATTTCCAGTCTCTTTGTCTTCTCCTGTTCTCTATGTGAAAAGAATGATAGTCTTGATTGTTCCTTTGATGCCCGTATGAATAATGAACATTGTCAAATTCTTCACTAAAAATAAATTGCACATTAACAAATTTATTAAAAATAATAAAAAAAAAAGTTTATAAAAAAAAAAAAAGTTTATTTAACTGCTGAGAGTTTGGCTGTGGATATCGCTGGTTTTTGAAGGCATTTGTTTTATTTGTTCCACTGGCTTTCATACACACTTTTCAGCTGCTGAATTGCCATTTTTTTGGTGAGTTTCGTCTCAAGACACTGGGACTGTCAATGTTCTGTTTTATTGAATTTGGTATTGAAAGTCAGAAATATCAGTTTTATCTTGTGCATAGCTGTGATACTCTACAGACAGTTTTACATAAAGTGTTTAAACTAGTGTTTGACTAAAGTTGTATCTTTTATTTCCTCTGTCCATTTTTTTTTTCTTTGGATGTTGAACTTATTTCTCACACCCTTCTGGAGTGTCACTTTTTAGTTTTACAAAAAAGGAATTTGCAGACTGAAAAAAACTAGTTCAAATTTAGGTGTGGCATGATAAACAATATTTGGTGCTAAATGTATCTTTCTGACATCATGTTCCTAGTCTGATGTTGTATAGTGTATGTATACAGCTAAGTCTAGATAGTCAAAAAGAATGAAAGAAGAAAGGGGCGTGGCCAAGGATGAACACAGGATAGCAGCAGATTTCTTCAGCTCCACCAATTTCATTACATTGACAGGAATTAATTACTTAAAAAATTAATTCTTGAAGTAATTTTCTTTCTAAATATGTTTGTTTTATATAGTTCTTGAACTATATCTAAAAAAGAAAGGAAATCTTAATAATATTCCTGTCAGAAATTACTTTGGAAATTTTCCTGTCAGTTTATCAGTCTGAAATGAGTTCCAGTAAGACAAATTCTCAAGACTCCAGCATCAAGAAAGAACTTCAGTCTCTGATAATTATAGTCCAGCAACTTACTGCTAAGATGGATAAAATGGATACTAAAATACACACTTTCATAGAAAAAACTACAAAACAAATAGACTTGTTACATATGGACCTGCAACAACAGAAGATCCAGATGACAGGCATAGAAGAAGCTGTGAATGACATGGAAAATAAAATACAAGAACATGAAATCAACATTGAGTTTCTGCTGAAACAAAATACACATTTACAAACAAAGCTGGATGACCTGGAAAATAGATCTAGGCGCAATAACATTAGGATTTTTGGACTGCCAGAAAATATTGAAGGTAACAATATTACTTCTTTTTTAACAACATGGCTCCCAAAACATTTAGATTTACCAGAAGCATTCTCTTTTGGTATCGAAGAGCACATAGATCTATAGCTAATGCTAACTCTAACAAAAACTATCCTAGATCAGTTATAGTTAGATTTCTATCATCTTTTGATAAAGAGATGGTTCTTAAATCTGCTTGGGCTAAAGCTCCTGTTAAGTTTAATGAGACAACTGTGCGTTTTGACAATGACTATTCTTCCATGGTAATTGCTAAAAGAAAAGTTTTTCTGCCACTAATAAGGGAGCTTAAAAAGCACAGTTTAAAACATACCTTCTGTTTCCTGCCAAGCTTAAAATCTTCCTTCCTGATGGTCCTAAGGTCTTGATGATTTAGACTCTGCTTTACTGTTTGTCAAAGAAAAAGGATTTTGGATAAAATAGAAGAAATGGAATGGGCTAGTTCTTCATTAAAGAGATTGGCAACTGAAGCTTCCTGGAAGACTTCAGACAAGAAGAAGAGACTAAAAACAAATGATTTGTTATATGTTTTTTTCTCTCTCATCATTTTAGTTCATTATTAATCTTTTTGAATATAGTTCCTGCATTTCCAGAAAGCCACAAATATTTTGGAAAAGATTTAATCAAAGTTATTCTCTATGTGCAAAGAAATGTTTTTGTTTCATAACCAGTCAAAATGCCTGAGGATTTAATGGCAGGCTGTGACTCGATTTGTTTTCTTTCTGAAAAAGTAAGGTTAGTAATTTGATACATTTTTTATCTTTACCTTTTTTTTCCTTCTTCTTTTATTATTTTCTTTGTTTAAACAATGACATTCTATTTAGATTATGTAGTGGGTAAAGGGTGGGGAGGGCAGGGAGAGAACAGTAATGAAAATATCATTAATAGAATAATAACATATTTATTTCTTGTAAAAGTTTATAAGTTCTTCAAATGCTATTTCTAATTATACTTTCTTGATTATACTGCTTATGCTTGTTTGTAAATAATCTGTCATGCTTTAACTAATAATAATCAGAACTAAATAAGAGTAAATAATATGTTTTATTTTTAACTCTATTAATATAAACAGTAAGTAACATTCCATTGTATATACTTCTTACAGCTTTCTCTTACATTTTTTATTTCTGCCTCACTCCCTTTTATTTTCTACTCTCTTTTCTTTTCTTAATTAATATATAGAAATGTTTTTGACTGTGTGGGCACAGTGAATAATAGGATTTGTATGAAAATTGAGTTGGGAGAAGAATGCTGAGTTTTATTACTTGTTGGTAATTTTGAGTTTAATTTCACTTGCATAGAGGCTGTGATGATCTGTGGAATACATTGTGGAGGTTCTGTCATGTTTAGATGCATTTACACTGCTAAATGAATGTTTGTCACTAGTTTTTAATAAGTTTCCCGCCAAAATGTTAAGAGAGACAATCTGGGATGTGGGCTGTCTTATGCACAATCTCCTTGAGTTAGCTCAGAATCTTCAAATCACAGAATTCTCACAGAGAAACTGAAAGCAGTTAGTATAAACATTGACAAGGTTATCACACTGACACACCACAGATTCAGGAAAAATACTCTGTTCATAAAATATGTCAGTTATAATGAGTTTAAATGATGTAGTTTCTTGTAGTAAGTAAATGTCTTATTTTAGAAGGCATAAAAAATGAAACATTTATTTAAATGTCCACAAAACCAACCACATACACGCTGTCCTGCTGGCTATAAAATGCTGGGTAACTAGCTATACAACGCTAGATGACTTTAAACACAGTTCAGACTCCACGAACAAAGCAACAATCCTTCAGTGAACCAAAGCTGTTTAATAATCAAGAACACAGTGAGCGCTTTCGCCAATAGGCTTGGTCAGTCTGAAGAAGCCTATTGGCGAAAGCGCTCACTGTGTTCTTGATTATTAAACAGCTTTGGTTCACTGAAGGATTGTTGCTTTGTTCGTGGAGTTTGAACTGTGTTTAAAGTCATCTAGCGTTGCATAGCAAGTTACCCAGCGTTTTATAGCCAGCAGGACAGCGTGTATGTGGTTGGTTTTGTGGATTTTTCTTATATTTGCTTACACGTCTGCTCTAGCCTCCGCAAGTCTGCTGCTCCGCATTGGTGTTGCTGTTTTACATTTATTTAAATGTTTTTGAAAATCTACTTAACAGCAGCATAATAATCTGTGTTAAAAATTTGTGTTCCAAACATATACTTTACTATAACTCATTTAATTCATCTGATTGACAAACATAAATAATCTTATAACTCTATTCTGGAAGAAATGTCATGTGATATATTTTAAAGCAGTAGGTTAGCATGATTGTAAAATCTGGTTACCAATATGTGTTTGCTGTGCATTATTTTGTATAAAACAGACAGATTTATTCTAGGGACAGCAAGTAGGACAGTGCTCTACAAAGGCACAACTCAGTGAGATCATATATATATATATATATATATATATATATATATATATATATATATATGTGTGTGTGTGTGTGTGTGTGTGTGTGTGTGTGTGTGTGTGTGTGTGTGTGTGTGTATGTATGTGTGTGTGTGTGTGAGTGCGATGGCTTTTTTTTCTGAGAATCTGCATAACTATCTAATATGATTTATAATAATTTCTATGAATACAATATTTTACTCTATTGACAAAATGAATGTTTGCCACAAGTTTTAATAAGTTTCCCGCCAAAATGTTAAGGGAGACAATCTGGGATGTGGGCTGTCTCATGCATAGTGTCCATGAGTTTCCTCAGAAGCTTCACTCACAGAATTTTCACAGAGAAACTGAAAGCAGTTAGTATAAACATTGACAAGGTTATCACACTGACACACCACAGATTCAGGAAAAATACTCTATTCATAAAATATGTCAGTTATGATGAGTTTAGATGATGTAGTTTCTTGTAGCAAGTAAATATCTTATTTTAGAAGGCATAGAAAATGAAACATTTATTTAAATGTTTTTGAAAATCTACTTAACAGTAGCATAATAATCTATGTTAAAACTTGTGTCCCAAACATATACTTTACTATAACTCATTTAATTCATCTGATTGACAAGCATAAATAATCTTATAACTCTATTCTGGAAGAAATGTCATGTGATATATTTTAAAGCAGTAGGTTAGCATGATTGTAAAATCTGTTTACTAATATGTGTTTGCTGTGCATTATTTTGTATAAAGCAGACAGATTTATTCTAGGGACAGCAAGTAGGATTGTGCTCTACAAAGACACAACTCAGTGAGATCAGATATATATATATATATATATATATATATATATATATATATATATATATATATATATATATATGTGTGTATGTGTGTGTGTGTGTGTGTGTGTGTGTGTGTATGTATGTATATATGTGTATGTGTATATGTATGTGTGTGTGTGTGTGGGTGTATGTGTGTGGATGTGTGTGCGTGTGTGTATATGTGTGTGTGGGTATATGTATGTGTGTGTGTCTGTGTTTATGTGTGTGATGGCTTTTTTTTTTTTTTTTTTTAGGTAATAGCATGAGTGTTTCTGAGAATCTGCATAACTATGCAATATGATTTATAATAATTTTATGAATACAATATTTTACTCTATTGACAATAATGAGTTTAAGTAAATGCTCATATACAAACAATTCAAGATTTTTGGAAGCTGTTGATAGAATTCACATGACAGAAAATAGATGCATCTTAATGCATGTAATGTCTGAATCATATTAGCCAAAGTTTTTGATTTAAATGAATGTTAGAACATAATTTTCTCTCCTCTTGATTTCTAACATTAAGATTATTTGAATGCTATTAGAATACAAGTGTTATATATTACATAGATCTATATAATAGTATGAACAGTTTTTAAAAAAAAAAAAAAAAGTTTATTTTAGTTTATATGATGCTGTTTTACCAAATGTGTAGTTTTGTCTTGATAGATAATTGAATTGAAAACTGTTAACCTCAGTTAAATATAACTAGTATTAAATTGATAAGGTGGTAGCTGAGGTACTGCTGCTTAGGGTAGGGGTTAACTTGAGTAGTAAATACTGCTCTAAGTTGGAGTTTTCAACTCAGGCGGATGCAAGGTTTAATCCTTACATTATTTTCACTTGTTCATTGTTATATGTATATAGTTTTGACATCCACAATATATTTTGTACACTCATTGTCACTACAAACAAAATTGAATCCTATACAAAATCCCATAAGAGATTTAATAAATACAGCTATATTTAAAGGTACACCTAAAAGAGGAGATGTAACATTATTTATCTGGTTATTTGTTATTTCGATCATAAGATTCTTGAGTTTTAAAAAT
This sequence comes from Protopterus annectens, assembly GCF_019279795.1. Lineage (NCBI taxonomy): Eukaryota > Metazoa > Chordata > Ceratodontiformes > Protopteridae > Protopterus > Protopterus annectens. The sequence continues at coordinate 201,611,685 of NC_056725.1, read as the reverse complement.
GCCAAATGACATCTTTAAAAGGAATTTCTTTAAATATTAATGGATTGAATAATCCGTGTAAAAGGGCAAGCCTAATAAGATACATTAATCTACACAAGGCCAATCTAGTCTTCCTGCAAGAAACCCATCTCTTGAAAAAGATATTGATAAACTAGCCACTAATAAGTATACAGTATTGGTTAGTTCAGAGCATACTCAGAAAAAGAGGAGTGGCTATTTTATGGAATAAAAGTATGCCCATTCCTAAAACCATTAAGTCTTATCAGGATGACAAAGGAATGTTTTGTATGGTTACAATACAAATTGATGGGAAGACTTACACTTTAATTAATGTATATTGGATACCTGGAATTGGTATTAATACAGTGAAACATCATATTGATAAGATCATATCATTCTCTATAGGGGATATTATTTTAGCTGGTGATTTTAATTGTATACTACATGAAAGTGATACTACCACTATAAAGAAAAGAAGAATTACATCTAATGCAAAACATTTAAATGATTTTGCTAATTCTTATCATTTGAATGATATTAATAATCAGATAGAGTCAAAATCATTACCATACACCTTTTTTTCTAACAGATACAAAACTTATTCAAAAATAGATAGGGTCTTTATTTCTAACCAGATGGTAACAGATTTAATTAATTCCAAAATCATTTCATGTCCTATATCTGATCATAACTCAATTGTTTATGAATTCATGATAAAAATACTCATAATGTTCAGATCAAAGGATACCAGCATACTTAACTCAGCTAAAGACTATAAAGAATATATACTTTCAGAAGTACAACATTTTCTAGACATAAATAATACTCCTGAAGTCTCCATTGTCTATGTTTGGGATGCCTTAAAATCATATCTATATGGACAAAGTATCAGATGGTATAATAACAAAAGGAAATCTTGGGATAAGGAATTGTTAGATATTCAAAGTAAACTGGACTCTTATAAGCATAATAATAAAGAAAATATTATGGACAAGAAAGTTATTGAAGAAATAAACAAACTAAATGAGAAATACAAAGAAATTTTAACTCATAAGTTAAAATAACTTTAGTGAAATACAAGTTTTGTCTTATTCAATAAGCCCCAAATACTTACATAGACTTAAAAATAAAACAAAAGATTGAATAAACAAAACCATATCAAAGAAATCTTTTCTCTAAGGAAAAAGAAGAATGTTTCTAGTATACCAGAAATACTGGGCAATTTAGAAATCACTTTCACAAGATTAACCATAACAACATTAACATGGTACCTAAAGATAAAATAAAGGAGTTTATAACCACAAACATGAATAAAAAGCTTAATAAACAACAGATTAAACTATTGGACAAGAGTATTTCATATACAGAAGTTATTACACAAATAAATAAGCTTAAATCAAACAAAGCACCGGGTAATGATGGTATTATACCAGAGATATATAAAATCCTTTCTAAAACTACATATTCATTAATACATAAGGTTTTTATTCTGGCCCAAACTGAGTTAATAACCCCCATCTTGGCAATATACATTTATTTCACCAATTTTAAAACCTAATAAAGATCCAACTAGATGTTCTTCATATCGACCCATCTCATTACTTAATGTTGATTATAAAATGTTTATGAGTATTTTTGCTGATAGATTGAAGACAATTATCCCAGCATTATAGACATAGATCAGGCGGGCTTCTTTTTTTTTTTTTTTTTAAAAAAAAAAAAAAATGGAGATATTTAACATTTTAGTTGTAATAATAGTTCACCATTTTTCAGTATTGGGTATCTGCTTGAAATCACTTTTAATTCTTGATGCTTTTTTGTAAATTTAATTAAAGTTTTACAAGAACTGGCTCTATAAAGGTGGTAATCATTGTTCACAAGTGACTTCTATACAAAAAGATGCCACTTTCGTCCACTATTATTGCCCACTTGTACCTGATAATGAACTTAAGGTAAATAAAAATGTAATCACTGCAAATAATGAATATTATGATGCTGAAGCATCTTTCATCAAATTAAAAAAAAACAAAATATAATTGTGTATTGTATGTCACTGGTAGTGTCAAAGGGGGTTTCATTGGTATTTCTCATGATTATTCTTCACAAAATTCATATTACTTACAGTTTCTTCACAAATGAATTAAACAAAGTGTTTATAAATTATGCAAAAAATAACATGTAGTATAGATGCATAATTATGCAGTTCACAGATAATTATTGTAGTTTTAAGTTATTTACAACTGTATTCTAATATCAAGCTGCAAGTATATAAATAGATGACCGAAGGTAAAGGAAGTGCTGAACAGATTAGGGATGTTACTATGATCAACAGAGTCTGTTTCTGGAATGTCCAGGAAGGGAGGAAAAGAAACAATGCGAAAGAGATTTTGTTTTATGTGAGCTCTGGCCTCCCCAGGCTGGGGATGAGTGGTTACAGACAGCATGTACTGGTACTGAAAAACAAAAGGTCAAAAATTAGACAGGTTACTAGGCCAGGAAGCTTGTGTTTTTAAAACATTATTAAAACATGGTTGTTAAGTGTTCACATGCAGTAGTAAGTGAGAAGCATGAGGGTCTGCAGAGACCCTATTTTGTTAACTAATATGGAACATCAGAATTCAGCATGCATGTTACTGATAAGAAATGGTACACAAACTGTATGTTTTTGCTGCTTGGTGAGACTGATTTGAAAACTTTGTGAAGGCAGCCTCCCAGTGCTGACATCTGGTTGATTTAAATAAACCAGGAAATGTTTTGCACATCCTGAAGAGTTATTCTTGACTCAAGACTAGCAGGTAAATCAATGTTATTCATGTATATTTTAATTGCACCATAACAAGTGCCAGACCCTGGCTCAGTTTCTAGTGAGGGGGTAGTATGGGAACAACAGAGACAGGTGACAAGATGTGATGTCATTCTTTAGCCATCACTGAAATTGTACTTGAATACAAGTAAGAGATGTGAGGGATGCACTCTGTTTTTGGACCTGACAAGACACTCATCCACTTTTATCTGTCTTGCTTTAGTATGTAACTAGGGTGCAGTAATTCTCCAGTTAGTTAAAGAAATATAGTGAGATTAGCTAAATGTTGTTTCTTTCTGTATCTGTCTGAGTCTTTCCATCTGTGTTGTTCTTATATTTCCTTTCACTGAAACTCTGGTGTTTACTGTAAATAGATATTCATTATTTTCATGTTTTCTTTTTTTATTTAATATTAAATGTATCTATACCTTTCATTGTGGCTGGTCTTTTAGAAAATAGTTAACCTTTGGGAGTATTTGCATTCATTTAGAGGCACTGTGGCTCCACATTCCTGAATGTCTTGCCATTTGGTTAAACACTACCATTTGTATAAGTATTAATTTTAATTAATGTAATTGGAGTACCATGGTAAGAGCCTTACAGTAGTTGGCTTCAAGTGTTCTGGTGAGGGCAAATCCACTAAATAGTCTGGGTGAAGATGGCAGAGTGAGTAAGCTGTGCAGCCTTTCCCAGGTGTGTGTGTGTGTGTGTGTGTGTGTGTGTGTGTGTGTGTGTGTGTGTGTGTGTGTGTGTGTGTGTGTGTGTGTAAATCAAATCTCAAAGAGAGTGTATGTCACAGCTACTTTGAACAGGACATTGAGAGCTCTGTTTTCACAGAAAGTGTGGTGGAGGACTTGGCTTGGAACACCCAGCTAAGGACTCAGCTCTGTAGTGGTCAGTGAGGAGTCTTATTTGGGGCCTGGAGAGGAAGCCCAGCCCCGGGACTGGGGTGTGCATTGCCTGTGTGCTCTTAAGGGAAATTGTACTTGGTGCAGAGGTCTGCATCTGAAAATACTGTGTGTCTATTTTTCTCACAGTGGACATTCCCCACTGTCATTAGTGGTGAGGACTGAGGCTCCTTGATCACTGGCCCAGAGAAGGGACATCACACAGATTATGCAGGCAAACACATCCTGTTAGTCTAACAATTTTCTAATTTTTTTAACAGGAAGTTAGGGACATGCTAAGGGTAGGGACAGCAGAAAACATGTGTGTTTTCTTCTGCTGCTGTCATTTGATAATGAGTACAGACAGCTTTTACTGCCCAACTATAGATCTGACCTTAGCAACATAAGCAGGGGGTTACTTAACAATTAAAGTCGGATTTCACCCCACTCTGGCACTTAACAAGTCTGCTTTTTTCAGGGAAATATTGGAGCATAATCACCGCTCTCTGTGCACTTAAGCATATTACCAATATATACTTTTATTGTTTTCATTATTTTAACATTTATTAACCAACTTAATGTACTAAACTTAAGGTCCACTTTCAGGCACAACATGAAAGGCTTCACAAACTATATTGTTTGCCTGCTCTATGTGCTGGCCTTTTATGCAAAACTGTATGAATTTGCTGCTGGCTAGTGTAAGTAACTAATATGTTTGCTACCTATGCCAACCATCTCCCGGTCATCACTTTATGTGGGTTTAAGCTAAACATTGCAGGACAACTGTCACTTACTCTGATGTTTAAGTCAACTACAACCAAATCATCTTCACACAGAATTTTAAAAATAACTCCCAGTGAGATCTTTTTGATCCAGCAACAGTGGAATGTAACCAGAGCTAATAATGTGATGGCCAGGCATCCTAGAGTAGATGCCTCATATAGGACGATTCTCTACAGCCTGTATCAGAAATTTCTTCTATAGAAATGAGTGTGATGCTACGACTGTCTGAGACTATTGGCACAAGTTGTTGATAGGTCAAGTTGGTAAGACTACCTACAGTGGCATCCGTCCAAGTGTGAATGAATGATATTAATTTTTAGTCTACCATATTGTTTGGTTTAACATACTAATTTAAGAAAACACTGACATCCTTAGATCTCACTAGCTTCCAGGAGTCAATAGTGTAACACAAGTTCTAACTACCACCACATCTGTTTAGCTCACCACTCTAAGCATCCAGGAAATTATAACACATGAGCAAAAACAATCTCTTTTTTACTTGAAGTCTGCTCCCAACCATTAAAACAACACCTCCACTGAGGCATAGTTTCAACACATGCCATTTAGTTGCATGGACCTGTGTATTCATTTACTTCACTTTTCAACACAGTGTGGTAAAATCAGCTTTTTTTCTGAAAAAATAAATCCAATAATTTTCTCAGATTTCAACAAGTTATTAAAAACTGTATTCTCTTACAAGTGAATTGTGCAAGTCTACAAACTATTTTTCATGTATCTTTCTCATCTGCTATGTAAGTGTCTACTGCCTTTTGAATTCCTTGGTTAACAGTGAAAAATAAATACCGTATATGTAGATGATTTTCTTTGGTTTGTAATATGGTTAAATTGCTGTCTCAGGAACACTAGATAAGGTTAAAAATATTAAATATTTTAATTGATTCTTTACCTGTGACACAAAAGAACACTGCATAGGACATCAGTAGTTGACAAAGTGAGGAGCTGTAGCAAAGCAGATCGGTGATCAGCTGTATTTTTAGTGAAATATGGAAAATATGCATTTATTTCATGTAAGGAAAAGACATGAGGCTTATAATTTGATTTTATATGCAGAAGACTACAATTTTACCTACTTCGTTGTTATTAATATAAAAATATGAAAAATACGTTTTTATTGAATTTACTGAACAGAATAAAACATAGAACGTTGACAGTCCCAGTGTCTTGAGACGAAACTCACCAAAAAAACGGCAATTCAGCAGCTGAAAAGTGTGTGCGAAAGCCAGTGGAACAAATGAAACAAATGCCTTCAAAAACCAGCAATATCCACAGCCAAACTCTCAGCAGTTAAATAAACTTTTTTTTTAAAAGCCAGTGGAAAAGATAAAACTAATGAAAGAAATGGCTTCAAAAACCAACGGTATCCTCAGCCAAACTGTAATTTTATTAAACGAAACACAGAATAATCCAAAAGGTTAAGTGCTTTCACTTGCTGAATGGCAAGCTTCTTCAGAACAAGTTGAAATAAACCTCTCAGCACTTAAATAAACTTTTTGGCGCCAAAATTCAAAATACACAATGCTTCATATTAAAGGCATATGCCACCTAAAAATACACATAGTGCAAAACCTATTATTATAAAAATCCTGTATATGCTAATCACAATGTGAACAAATGCAATATATAATATGTATTATAAAATATAAATCTAAACCTTAAAAATATTTTAGTATTAAATATTTATATGTATAATGCCTGGGTAATACAGAACAAATTATTACATATCCATCCAAACTGTCCTATAAAAACTATAAGAATCTAAACAACAATACAATATACAATGACCAAAATATATATCTTGTCCTAAATCTGCCTGTCTATAAAAATATTATAACAAAATTGTACCATCAATATGATGTGAATATATATGAATATAAATATAAATAAATATAAAATTTGGTATGCCTGTTTGTGTCTTATAATCACAAATTAGCTGTTGCATATGCCACTAAACCCAAATTCAACCCATAGCTAGCAAAGGTTTAATAGAAATAACGTCATTGAGTCCTGGTGGGGTTGAAGCATCCAATAAAACCTGCCACCAATACTCTTTGTATGATAACAGGCCCTTGAAGTCTCCCCCCAATGTCAAGTTGAACACTGTCAATAATAGCAAACTGAAATAGTGCCTGTCTCCACATTTTTTAATATGTCTAAAAAGAGCATTCTTTTCATCTTTTGTCCTGATATATATAAATGAGAATATATCTGTTTATTAAATTACCTCTCAGTTTTTCCTGTATAAAATCCTGAGCATGCCATGCATTTAGCCATATATACAATCATCTTAGTGCAACAATGACCTTGTTTGAATATTATTTTTGCACTATTTATATTTTCCAATGTTATACTTTTTTCCTGAAGAATGTGACTGCACTGTTTACAACTACCACATTTTTTAGTATAAGTCATAAGATATTGGTTTTAAATTCCTTTTCTCTAAATATTTCTTTATGTTATACCCCATCTTATACACAAATCTGGGTCCCGTCCTCAAAATACTAACTAATTCCTCATCAATAGCAATAATATTCCAATTTGTAGGCAAGATGTTCTTAACTTTACCTATATATGGTCCATATTCCAACACACAATATTTCCCATATGATGGACTATCTTCTAGGGAATGTACTGGTGGATCATCAGTCAGCCCTGATGCATAATATAAGCCCAACAATGGTTTATATTTAAATGTCCATCCTTGAATAGTTTTCTGACTAACCCTAGCCATCATCTTGTCATCATACCCTCTTTCATGGAACATAGTCGTGATATGTGCCACTTCCTCTATCATGTCTTTGTATACAGAAGTCATTCGGATGGCATGCATGATCTGTCCTTTGTAAATGTTGATAAACCTGTTCCTGGGATGATAACTGGAAAATTCTAAATAACTGTTGGAAAAGGTATTTTTTCTATAAATTCTTGACTTAAACCCAGATCCCATTTTAGAAACACATGTGTTTAAATAGGGTACACCAAAATCATTGCTATACGAAGTGAATTTTAAATAGTTGCTACTCTGATTGGGATATATTAAAAACTGGTCCAACCTGTCCGAACTTCCTTCCCATAATATATATATGTCATCTAAATAACGTGAATAATATTTAATATATTGCATAAACTGGCTCTTAAACACCTTAGTCTCTTCCCAGTCTAACATAACCAGGTTATCGAAGATGGGAGCACATGCTGCTCCCATAGCAACGCCCCTGGTTTGTCTAAAGAATTCACCCTAGAATTGAATGTAATTATGTTCAAGGACAATTGACATCATGTCCATTAATAAGCATGCTTTGTCCCATTCAAGGTCTGCATATTTATGTATGCTGTTAGCAAATGCCTCTAATCCATCAATTTTAGGGATACAATAGAAAAGGTCTACAACATCTATGGTTACAAATAACAAATTGTTACTTCTCAAATATGTAGGATATTTCTTCCAAAAATTCCATGAATCTTTCATCATATGTGGAATTTTGTTGTAAATATGTTTCAAGTGAAAGTCAATAACTGAACCCATAGGGAAGATTTTGGAATAACTACCCGAAATAATAGGTCTAAATGGGGGGTCTATTGTATCTTTGTGGACTTTAGGGATTCCCACTATAGAAGCTAACTTGGGATGTTCCACTTTAATAAAATTGTAAGTGTCTATAGTGATTCTGTTATCTAACAGGAATTCTTCTATATGTAAATCAATCCTATTGTAAGCAATATTAATCTCATTCAAAGATACAATTTCATAATTTCCCGACATGTGTAATAAATCATATATTTTTGAAGAATATACCATACTGTCAAAAAAGACAACACCACCCCCTTTGTCGGGTTTCATTATTCTAATGCTGTCATCATTTCTCAACTCAGTAAGGACTTTGTGTTCTTCCAAGGATAAATTATAATTAATCTTTTTACCACCAATGTGATTTTGTAGTCTATATACTTGTTGTGTTACGGATTTGTCATAAATTGAAATAATCGGATGCATAGGGGGCACATACGTGCTCTTCTTTTTTAACCCTTTGCACTTGTAGTCTTGCTTACTAGAATCCTTTGTAGTGTCTTTGAACATGACACTTAAATTAAGTTTTCTTATATATCTTTTTATTTCACTGATGCAGTCAACAAGTCTAAATTTAGTAGTGGGGATGAATTTCATCCCTTTAGAAAATAAATCAAAGTGTACCGTTTGTAATGGGTACTCAGTGTAGTTGTAAATCTTAAAATTCTTATAATAGTATACTGCACCTTCCTGTGTAATCTTTGCTTTATTGTTGTTAGACAAATCCTTGTTGTTCGTCTGTAAGACCAATGGCCCTTGTTTACTTAAATTCTCTTGTACTTGACATTCCACTACTGTACCTAATATTCCTGTTGTTGTCTTCTCCAATTCCCTCCCCATTTCCAGTCTCTTTGTCTTCTCCTGTTCTCTATGTGAAAAGAATGATAGTCTTGATTGTTCCTTTGATGCCCGTATGAATAATGAACATTGTCAAATTCTTCACTAAAAATAAATTGCACATTAACAAATTTATTAAAAATAATAAAAAAAAAAGTTTATAAAAAAAAAAAGTTTATTTAACTGCTGAGAGTTTGGCTGTGGATATCGCTGGTTTTTGAAGGCATTTGTTTCATTTGTTCCACTGGCTTTCGTACACACTTTTCAGCTGCTGAATTGCCGTTTTTTTGGTGAGTTTCGTCTCAAGTCACTGGGACTGTCAACGTTCTGTTTTATTGAATTTGGTATTGAAAGTCAGAAATATCAGTTTTATCTTGTGCATAGCTGTGATACTCTACAGACAGTTTTACATAAAGTGTTTAAACTAGCGTTTGACTAAAGTTGTATCTTTTATTTCCTCTGTCCATTTTTTTTTCTTTGGATGTTGAACTTATTTCTCACACCCTTCTGGAGTGTCACTTTTTAGTTTTACAAAAAAGGAATTTGCAGACTGAAAAAAACTAGTTCAAATGTAGGTGTGGCATGATAAACAATATTTGGTGCTAAATGTATCTTTCTGACATCATGTTCCTAGTCTGATATTGTATAGTGTATGTATACAGCTAAGTCTAGATAGTTAAAAAGAATGAAAGAAAATGTATTAGACAGGGTGTACTATCAGCAACAGTTTTATCAAAATGCATTCTGAGAGAGAAGTCACACAGTACACAAACCCGTGTATGGGTAACTCACCTGTACATACCATCTCCTCAGTCTCACCAATTTAAAGATACAGCTATAATGTTACTGCTATATAATACATACACCCACATATGTTACAGACTGCAAGTGCTAAGCACAAGGAAAAAAAAAAACAAATATTTTTGTAACCATAACTTCATTTTCAATCAGTTGCAGTTTTAGTTATGCATTCAAAACAAAGTTCCAGAAATGTCAGTTTCTGTAAGCTGACATTTATCCCATTTCAACCGTATACTCCCTTGAAAGGAAAACTGATGTAAAGCATTTTTTTAGACAGTCAAATATTTGTTATTTAAAGATGGGAGTCCCTCGGTTTCCTCAAATGTGCCACATAAACAAGCTTAGGATCATAACACTTTATGTGATAATGACCACCACAGAAATACTTACATCTCCTGCAACCTTCTTGAAAACTTCTCGGAACTGCTTCTCTTCTTCATCCTCATTTGCCATTGCAGCATGATAAGTCATGCGAGGGGGCTAAAGCAACACAAGGAATATGTGAGCACCACAGTTAGGAGCAAGTCATTTATCAGTTTTAGCATACAAACTGTACACTTCCATAAATGTTAACCAGCACACCAAACAGCCACAGATAAGCATGGAGGGAACATTTCCAATTTTAATTCTGAAATTAGGATCTTAGTATGACTATGAAGTGAAGATAAAATATCTTACTACAGAAAATATTTCTGATAAGTGAGACTGTGAACAGAATAGGGATGACAATAAAATCTACACAATCTGCATAGATTTGTATTGTGCGATAAAGGGGTACTCAGCAAGTCCATCAACTGCTCACTTCCAAATTATAAACTGGTATGTACTACCAGCTGGTATAACCTATGTTACTTGGCAATCCATTTACAGTACTATGTATGTAGCTTTATAATATATATATATATATATATATATATATATATATATATATATATATATATATATATATATATATATATCACCATCACCATCAGCCCCCTTTTTCCTATTTTGTCAGGGTATCGTGTTAGCTGTCACCAACTCTTTCGATTTAGAGCCACACTCCTGCCTTCTTCAACACTCATGCCTGACTGTCGCAGGTCTTCTTTCACACAATCCATCCACCTCTTTGCTGGATGCCCTTGCTTCCTCTTACCTTTTTTCTGTCTGTCCCAAATCTTCCTCACCAGATTGTCTTCTGCTTTTTTGCACATGTATCCAAACCACCATAATCTGTTCTCTTTGATCTTTTCTGCAGTTGGAGCTACTTTGGCTTCTACTCTTATGTCCTCATTTCTTTGTCTATCTCACAGTGTGCATCGTACCACCCATCTCAGGCACTTCATTTCCATCATCTCTTGCTTCTTCAACTGTTCTGCCTTTACTGCCCATGTTTCTGTACCATACAGTAGTACTGGTCACACCACTGTCTGGTACACTTTACTTTTTAGCTTCTTTGGCATTCTTCTGTCATAGACTACTATGACACATACATAGACATACATAGACACATACTATGACACATACATAGACATACATAGACACTCTATGCCAGTTGGCTGCATCCCCTCTGATTCTAGCTTTGACCTCTTCATTCAGATTTCTGTTGTCCTTAACCACCCCTGCAAGATACTTGAAGCCATTTACCTGTTCCACTGTTTTCCCTTCTATCTTTATTCTCAGCTTCTTCTGATTTCTGCAGTTTGCTGCCATTACCACCATCTTATCTATGTTTAGTTCCATCCCATGTGCCTTCAGTTTTACATTCCATTCTCCTATCCTTTGCTGAAGTTCTAGCTCAGAGTCAGCCTGTAATGCTACATCATCAGCATGCAACAACTTTGTTGATCTGTCCCCTTCAACCTGTTTGCTAATGTAGTAAATCACCAGTATGAACAGCAGAGGGCTCACAGCTGAACCCTGGTGTACACCCACTCCCACTGGGAACCCTCTGTGAGGCAGAACACCATTCGCATTTGAGGTACTGGGTACTGGGTACTTGCACATAGCCTGCACTAATTCTACTAATGTTTCTGGAACTTCAGACCACTGCAGTACTGCCTAGATCAGCTTTCTTGGGATCTTTTCATATGCTTTCTCCAAGTCTAGGAATGACCAGTTGGATATATATAAACTAAACCACTATCCAAAGCTGGTAATACAAAACTAAATACAATAAAATATACCTTCTGAAAAATGAAAAAACTATGTTCAGAATAAGACAAACAGCTTTAATAAGCAATCACTAAAGACATAACTAGAATTTGAGCACTTTCGTTCATAAAATGTTGCACGTTGAACTTCATCAGAAATATGGGAAATTATTTATATATGGATTTACTTCAAATTATCGAATACTTACTTTACCAAATCCCATTTAACTGAACCTCACTTCATCGACTTTCATTATATTGAACTCCTGCAACTATGAAAAGGAAACCCTGGGAAAGAAACCACTCGACCATCAGGACAAAACAACAAACAGAAAAACCCTCCAAGTGGGAGCTTCATCCCCACACCACCCGATGTGGGGAGCTCTGCCCACCACACACACCCTAACTAAACATACCAACTCCAAAATCATACTACAGTGGAGGAAGGGCAAAGTTCACCATGGTGGCCAAGTTTTTCCTTTCCCAGGGTTCCTTTTCATAGCTTCAGGAGTTCGATATTATGAGAGTCAATGAAGTGAAGTTCAATTAAATGAGATTTGATAATGTAAATATTCGATATTTTGAAGTAGACCCCTCTGTATATACATATACATATATATATATATATATATATATATATATATATATACTAAGCCCCCCCCCCCATTGGAGACCATTGTACTACTTGATAAAAGTCCTATAAATCTGTAAATTAAATGGCTATTCTTAGAACCCTATGTGGTTACTAGAAGCTGACTGTGATAATTTCTGGTTGGAGTATATGGGTAATATAATGATGCACACAGTGGCATCATCCTTGTAATTCCATTCAGAGCAGCAACAGAACAAGTTATGTTTTTTCTGAATATTCATTTCCGAAAAGTGTAACTTAAAAACCTTTAGAAACACATAAAAGCGTTTTTTTTTTTTTTTTTTTTGCAGGAGACAGCCCCACTTCACATCCCCATATTGGGGATTGGCCTTTCAGACCCCCTAACCTATACCTACCAACTTTTTAGTCTCACTACAGTAGAGGAAAGGGGAAAAAGACACAAAGCAGACCACTGTTTCACTCAACCCAACTCATTGTGATAAAGCACACTGCAACATTAAAACTTCAATGAACAGCTGTTCAACCTCATATGCCTCAACAAAGTGTAGCTATACATAAGCAATAATGCCTGGCAGGGTGTTTGTTAATGTGTAATTAACACCTGGCCAGGAGTGTTATGAGGCCCAACGCTGCAGGCGTTGTTCACTTAATTAGCCTTCTATGGTTGTAACCTCTTTTTGGCTAGGGCACTTGGGAAATTCCTCAACTCTTTTCTTCTGGGTGGTGCCAAAGGGTACCCAAGTTTGGGGGGGGGGGCAAAATTTGTGAAGGTAGACAACATCAGAGAAGGAATGGAAGAATTGCAGAGCAGTCAAACTGATGAAATGCCATTACAACCACTGCTGTAGAAGAAAGCAGTATGGATAATGAAGATTAGCAGCTAAATAAAGACAAGCTTAATGCGAGTTTGCTTTAATGGTGAGGCAAAATGTCTGATGAATATGTAAATGATACTCAGGAAGCCATAGAACTAGAAAAGACCTCAGGATTAACTTTAGCAACAGAGTACAATATGTGTAATGATATAAATGGTTGATGACCAGTCAGTGCAGCAGTACTGCATGATGAAAAGAAGAAGATGACTTAATGCTGACGTGAAATTCTGCAGTTCTGGGAATTTCACTCTATGCACAAGTAGTATCTGGCAGTCAGGCATTAAAGATGTTAGACTGTAAAGATAGAGAGAGTCAGGAAGGGGTCTGTAATGAATATTACTCAAAGATGGAAACACTACAAGCAGGTACTGTATATAGGCAATACATTCACTTCATTGGGATTCACAGCAAAGCATGTAAGGGCATGTTGTGAAAGAATCCTTCTGTTAAAATAACATTTGAAACATTTGGACTGTCTGAATGGTTCATAAATGTAAGTGATGAGAAAGCATTTTGCAAGCCCTGGAAATGTTTTTTTGTTTTGAAGAGTAAATTTAATATCAAAGAAAACATGAATACCCACTTTCAAATTATGGATGCCAAAGACTATGAGTTAAAATGTGCTTACCTGAATGCTGTCAAAATGTTTTGAAATAAAAAAAAAATAGATAAACATAAAGTTTGGAATTGGGCATGGGGAGATGTGAGTTTCTTTATATATAAAAGATGAGACATTATCCAGTTAACTCACTTACCAAATATAATTATGCTGAATAGAAAAAGGAGAATTCTTCAGTGTTGGGGTCAATCCAAAACATATTTTGTTCCTCTGTGGGGATGGTTAATTTATAGAAATGTAATTAAAAAAATGTACACTGTGTAGTTAAAGTGGACACAGTAACAAAAACTGTATAAAATACTATAGAAGGACACTTTTGGCTTCATTGCCTAACATTGTTAGAAAAGACAGAAGTGCAGCAGAGAGAGTTGAGGAGCAGCAAGAGAAACAGGGGAAGTAAGTAAAGATGTGGATATTGAAATACGGGAAGAAGAAACAATTGAGGACGGTGGTATAAAGAGAGATATGAAGTGACAGGAGAACAGGAATTCAATGTGCAAACATTTAATATGGCATTTTAAGTAATGAGGAAGTGAACAAACAAGCTATAAAGGAGACAGAGATAAAGACTGCAATTAGGAAGAGGGAGAGAAAAGGAAAGCTAAAATAAGGTCACAAAACTTTACATGTACATGTAATGAAATGATACAGTTAACAATATAGGAATATTGTAGGAAGTTAGAAGCAGACATTGCATACTTACATCTCAATTATGAGAAAAGCAACTGCTGCAGTATTTATAGAGAAATAGTGCATGTCGTGAAAGAGTACCATTATTATAAACAGGAGTATAACATTTTGGGTGTAACAACTGGAATCCAGGGAAATGTTCTGTATTGTGACCTAAGAGTAAAATTACTACGTAGTTAGATTACTATATGCATACACAGAGATGGGGGGAGAGTTTGGTTATTTGAAGATGTGACAACCCTCCACTGGGCCAGTAATCAAGGAGCCTCAAGCCTCACCACTGGCAACAGTGAGAGACATACACTGGGAGGATAAGTACACACACACTATTTCAAGATCCAGCTCTCTGCACCAAGTGCAATTTCCCTTAAGTGCACGCAGAGAGCACAGTCAGTCAATCTGGGGCTGGTTTCTCTCTCTTTCTCCAGATCCCCAGTAAGACTCCCCACTGGCACTGCTACAAAGCTGAGATCTCAGCTGAGTGACCAAGCCAAGACTTATCAGCATCCTTTCTGTCAAACAAGTGCTTTGTGTCCCTGTCCAAGTAGCTGACACACACACTTTTTGAGGTTTGATTTATACACACACACACACACAACTGGGAAAGGCTGGTATAGGCTTACTAGCTATTCCCATGACTGGAGAAACTCCCTGGTCAGGCTTAGTAAAAAGCTGAGATCCTTCATAAAATCCTGCAAAGCTAGTTACGAAAACAAAATTGCCTCTGATTCTAAAGACACCCACAAAGCATTCTACAGCTATGTCAAGAATCTCAATGGCAACACTCAGATCTGCTCTGAGTTACAGCACAATGGCACTAAATATACAGAACCAACTGATATTGCCAACATCCTGGCAGATAGGTTTAGTGCTAACCTTAACCCCCTCTCACCCCCTAAAGGGCCAATCTCTATACCAGAAGAATGCAAAGTTCCTGTAATCATAGCTGCACAGCTAAAAACCACACTCTCCAAAGCCAAGAACACAGCATCCATGGGACCTGACAACATTCCAGGCTGCATTCTACACGAACTACAGAACAAACTGGCACCCCACCTAAGTACCATGTTCAATCATAGCCTCACCTCAGGCTTTGTGCCCACTGAATGGTGCACAGCAACGGTTATCCCACTCCACAAAGGGGGAGTCACCATGGACCCCAGGAACTACCGCCCTATTAGCCTGATGAGCCTGGTCTGCAAGCCTATGGAATGTATCATCATGGAATTTATAAAGAATGACATTGGTAATCTCCAAACTCTGGACCCCACCCAGTTCAGGTCTGTAAAAGGCAGATCATGTCTCCTAAACCTGATAGACTTCTTTAAAGTGGTCACCAAAGCCGTAGATGAGGGTAAGGTGACTCACACAGCCTATCTAGATCTCGCCAAGGCTTTCAACACCATCCCCCACTCTGGAATAATAGATAAACTCATTAAACTAGGTATAAATCCCTGTGTCACAAGATGGGTTGCCAACTGGCTCACTGACAGAACCCACACTGTGAAAGTAGCATACTCCAAATCCGACTTCAGACCAGTGACAAGTGGAGTACCAGAGGGTTCAGTCCTGGGTACTCTCCTGTTTGGTATCTACTTCTCAGAAGTACAGGCTAACACAGAAGGTCTTTGGCTAATGAAATTCGCAGATGACTACAAACTAGGAGCCATAATCAAAAATCTTAATGATGTGGACATCCTACAAAAGGGCCTCACTGAGACAGATGCCTGGTGTCAAAGTCAAAGCCATGGCCTCAAGCTCAATGCCAAAAAGTGCATTGTCGTCCCTTTTGGTAAAACTTCTGTACCCATGAAAATAGCCGGTAGTCTACTTAACACCAAAAGTGTGATAAGAGACCTTGGGACACAGGTGAACAGTAGTCTCTCCTTTGATAATCACATCGCCACAGTAGTCAGGAAATCCTTCTATGTGGCACACCTCATCACAAAAGGTTTCTCATCCAGGAAAAAAGAGGTCATTTTTCCCCTCTACTCGTCACTCATTAGACAAATTATAGAGTACAACACCTCTTTTGGTATGTGCCTCACAAGACATCTACAACAACTAAAAAGGCCACAAAAATACCTCACAAAGAGGATTACCGGCCTCAAACAGATGCCCTACGCAGACCGCCTCAAAAAACTCCAGCTTTACTCCATCGCATATCGCCTACTCAGAGGCGATCTCTGCCTAACATACAAAGCTATGTCAAACACAGAGCTGTTGGACATGCTCCACTTAAAGAAATCCCAATCCCTCTGAGCTACATGCTCAAGGGACTTAAACCTTTTCACCACAACAAACAGAACATGCTGGAGGGATATATTCCTGTCCAGAGACTTCCCATACTCTGGAACAAACTACCTATCTATATCAAACAAAGCTCAACATTAGCACTCTTCAAAAAAATCTTGTTGATTGGATGGGAGATAGGAAATTCACCTCGGGGATCACTTCTGTGGCTCTGCTCAACAGGGGCACAGGAAAATAATTTTCTTGTATGGCAAAAGCCATAGCCTAGTAGCTACCTATGAACCTATGAATCTATGCCTCCTTCTGCCCCGACTATAAGGTAGTTACCACTGCCACCAGTCAACTTCTTATCAGTTACTTTAAGGCCCTTAACAAAGGGTGTCCAATCTTACTGTGTAATACTGTATTTCTCCATAAATAAGACCTAACCAGAGAATAAGGCCTAGCATGGTTTTCCAGGGTGGTCATGATATAAGCCCTACCCCAAAAATAAGCCCCAATTAAGATAGTCAACAACACATGACGGACGTGTTGAATTATAAAATAACAATATTATTGACACCTGTTGTTTGAGGTAATCGTACTCTGCTCGCCATATTCAGACCATTCGGACACCCAACTTCTTCTCTTTGCATCTTACCTTTAAGCATCCCTGTGACTAGCACTTGCTCTAATACCTGCTGGAAAGCACTAGGAAGCCTTAAACTGATACAAGCACTCAACTCTCCTTGTTAATAAGGAGAAATTAATAGTAGGCACTAAACAGCCTATAATTGCAAAGTACCTTGCTAAGGTAAGGGAGAACAGCTCCTGTACTTTACAAAAAAAAAAAAAAAGCACCAAACCAAGCATGTCCAAGGGTCAGCTTCCGGTGATTTCTCCTGTCCACTTGGTGAATCTGGGCATACTGGGGCAATGCAGCAATTGCCTCATGTACACAGACAACCCTCTCCTCCTACCAACCAGCACTACAACCTGTGAGAGATGCACTTACATAGCCAAAATGGAAGCAAAGCTCTCTCCACCCAAGATTGTGCTAGACAGTCAAGAGGAGATGGTTAACACCCACACTACACCTCAAGCAACACATAGCCCTTCTAAACCCACACCACCAACACCCACATATAGCAACACTAAATCCACATATGCAGAGGCCCTTAACTGCAACCTGCCCAAGCAACAAGGACCTCTGAAGCTGAAACACAAACAAACACCAATCACAACCAAAGTGTCACATAGTTCACAACACCAGTGTGCCACCCAGCAACAGCCCCTAAGGCAAGACAACATACCTAACACTTTAGTCATAGGTGACTCTATAGTCCGGCACACTGATGTCCCACTCAACAGGTTGAACAAGGAGAAAATTACAGTCAGCTGCCACACGGGTACCAGGATCCGCCACATAAGGCATGCACTCAAGTCACTCCACAACAAGTACAAATATGACTATGTCATTGTCCATGTTGGAGTGAATGACTTGAGACATACTTCCCTGGACTACATGAAAAGAGACATGGAAGAGCTCTCAGATCATGTGGCCCAGGCAGGTATGACCCTAGCCCTGAGTAGCATCCTGCCTTCGCCCAGAATGATACCACAATATAAGGAAAAAATGATTGACTTCAACAATTGGCTAAGCTTCTGGTGTCATTCAAAGGGGATCCAGTATCTGTCTGCCTGGGACGACATGATCGACAGACCACAATGCTTTGCCAGAGATGGTCTGCACCTGTCACCCCTGGGGTTCAGGTTACTGGCTAAGGCTCTTGCCACACCTATAGTGCCTTTTTTAGGCAAAGTTCAAAGGACAAAACCACCACCGTAGCAGGTACAAGCAAGCATGAAAAATCTGAAGGTAATGCTACTCAATGCTGGAAGTCTAAACCTCAAAATGCAATCTCTCGAGGGACTCTTAAAAATGGAGAACATTGATATCTGCTCAGTAACTGAGACCTGGTTCAAGGCACCAGAGAGCACCCCTGCAATACCAGGCTACAACTCTTACCACACTTTTCGGCCACCAAACCAGGACCGAAACACTAAAGGTGGAGGAGTGTCAATATTCACCAAGGATATTCACACCACCAGGCTAGTTGGCCAACACAATGTGCCTGAAATTCTCCAGGTGCAACTAACACTAGGTAAGACTGCGATCCAAATTGTAGCTTGCTACAGATCCCCCACTATACCCCAAGATTCTCACTATACCTTTCTAAACATACTGGAAAATATTAAGATAGAACCAAACACCCTAATACTGGGTGATTTTAATGACCCTGCCATTAAATGGGAAAACTACTCATGTACCAACACCTTTGCCCAACGGTTCCTGGAATTCATAAATTCCAACGCCATGGATCAACTAATCCATAGTCCCACCAAGGGCTCCAATATCCTAGACCTGGTCATTACCAACATAGGAAATCGATGCTCCACACCTATGGTCACCCCCTCGTTAGTCAGGTCTGACCATAAGCTAATCACCCTTAACATCCACATCCCACCCCCACCCCCATAAAAAACTTCTCCAAAGCCAACTTCATGCTACTCAAGTCAGAAGTGACAAACTTCATGACACCCATGCAGATGGGAACTGAAAGTTCAACTGCTGAATCCTACACTAAGGCACTGTATGAGCACATCCACTCATGCATGAATCGTGCCATCCCAAATAGAACCAAGATGCTCTCATCCAAAAAAAGGAAGCCAATCTGGTGGTCCCCTGCCATAAACAAACTTTACAACAAAAGGAAGAAACTGTTGCAGAAAAGAGGAAAATCCCAGGATGTAAAAAACTCCCTTACAAGCCTCAGTAAGAAACTGAGATCCCTCATAAAATCCTCCAAAGCGAGTTACGAAAATAAAATTGCCAAAGATTGCAAAGACAACCACAAGGCATTCTATAACTATGTCAAGAATCTAAATGGCAATGCTCAGATCTGCTCTGAGCTAAAATAGAATGGCATTAAATATACTGATCCCAAGGATATTGCCAATATCCTGGCAGATCGATTTAGTGCCAACTTCACCCCCCTCTTACCCCCTAAATGGCCCATCTCAATACCGGAAGATTGCCAAATTCCGGTAATAACGACCACACAGGTAAAAAATGTACTCTCCAAAGCTAAGAATACAGCATCCATGGGATCAGATGACATCCCAATTTGTGTACTACATGAACTACAATATGAACTGGCACCTCACCTAAGTGTCATGTTTAATCATAGCCTCACCTCAGGTTTCATGCCCACTGAGTGGCGCAGAGCTACAGTTATTCCACTCCACAAGGGGGGGTCCACCTTGGATCCCGGAAACTACCGTCCCATCAGTCTGACGAGCCTTATCTGCAAGGCCATGGAGCATATTATCATTGAACTTGTAAACAAAGACATTGGCAACCTTCAAACACTGGACCACACCCGGTTTGGGTTCATGAAGGGACGATCTTGTCTCCTGAACCTGATTGACTTCTTCGAATCAGTCTCCAGAGCCATGGACAAGGGTAAGGTGGTCCACACAGCCTATCTAGACCTTGCCAAGGCCTTTGACACCATTCCCCACTCTGGAATCATACATAAACTTACTAATCTGGGCATTAATCCCTACATCACCCAATGGGTTTCTAACTGGCTTACTGATAGAACCCACACTGTAAAAGTAGCCGACTCCAAATCCAGCTCCAGACAAGTGACAAGTGGAGTACCTCAGGGTTCAGTCCTGGGACCACTGTTGTTTGGCATCTACTTCTCTGAAATACAAGCCAACACTAAGGGTCTCTGGGTAACAAAGTTTGCAGATGACTGCAAACTGGGAGCCATTATTGAATCCCCAAATGATGTGGATATTCTACAAAAGGGCCTTACAGAAACAGATGCTTGGTGCCAAAGCCATGGGCTCAAGCTCAATGACAAGAAATGTATAGTTATCCCCTTTGGGAAAAAACATGTACCCGTGAATTACCACATAGGTGGCAGTACACTAAACACCGAAAGTGTGATAAGAGACTTAGGGACACAGGTGGACAGTGGTCTCAACTTCGATAACCACATCGCCACAACAGTCAGGAAATCCTTCTATGTGGCACACCTCATCACTAAGGGTTTTTCATCCAGAAAAAAGGAGGTCATTGTCCCATTGTACTCATCCCTCATTAGACCCATTATAGAATACAACATCCCATTTGGTAAGTACCTCTCAAGACATCTGCAACAACTGGAAAGGCCACATAAATACCTCACTAAAAGAATCACAGGCCTAAAGCAGATGCCCTACGCTGACCGCCTTAAAAAACTCCAGCTATACTCGCATATCATCTACTCAGAGGCAATCTCTGCTTAACATACTAGGCCATGTCAAACCCAGAGCTGTTGGACATGCTACACTTAAAGAAATCCCAATCCCTCAGAGCCACACTCTCCAGGGATCTAAACCTGGTCATCACAATAAACAAAACATGCTGGAGGGATAGGTTCCTGACCCAGAGACTCCCCAGACTCTGGAATAGATTGCCCATACATGTCAAGCAGAGTGCCTCTTTAGCCCTCTTCAAAAGGAACCTTAACGATTTAATGGGAGAAAGGAAATTCACCCCGGGGATCACGTCAGTCGTCCTGCTAGACAGGGGTCCAGGGAAGTAAATAGTGTGGGAAGAAATAGCCAGGGAATTGTTATGGCTAGGCTTGTATAGGCTCTAGGGCTGATAGCCTAGTACCAACCTATGAACCTATAAGTCATAAGATTCTTTCCCCGGGAATCCTCCACGATTCTTACTGTAACCCTAATCCTCACTCATACTTGATGTTTGAGATCCTTGGTCCATAAACAATGGCAAGTGTACTTTGATTGGTCAAAGTACAGACAATGCACGTAAAACATGCACACTTGATAATGAATGGGTGTGGTTGTGTCTTCTTAACTGTCACCATTTTTGTTGCCACTCCTGTCTCATAAGTCTTCAATTGCCCCCCCCCCGACAAGATAAGTGCAAAAAGAAAGAGCTATTCCATCGAGTACAAGAAAGGAATCATAGAGGACTCCCAGGGAAAGAATCTGATGGCTTTCTACAAAGAGAAGAAGTTAAATCTCCAAATGGTCTGAAAATGGTGAGAATAGTACAATAACCTCAGTCAACAGGTGGACGAGGGAAATGCTAAGCAGTGCAAGTGTGGATCAGGTCAGCAACTATTATTTCCTGAGCTGGAAGACATCATCTGTGAATGGATTGCTAACAGAAGAGCAAAGGCTTTGGTGGTGCACAGGGCTGATATTCAAGCATTTGCCCTTGCAATGGCACCACAGTTAGAAATATCCCCAGAAGAATTCAAAGCATCACAACATTGGCTGGATGGTTTCCTTCAGCGATATGAACCGTCTCTAAGAATATCGACAACACTGTTCAAGCTCAAAGATACTGACGTCATTAAACGTGCACTTGCATTCAAGTCCTTTGTTGATGGCATTGAATTTTCTAAATACCAACTCTCCAACGTGATTGCTATGGATAAAACTGCAGTTTTATGGGCCAAAGATCTCAAAACACATTTGATCAGAGGGGTGCCTCATCAATCTACATTTCCTCCACTTGTTACGAAAGTGCACGTGTTACCTGTTTTGGCAATTCATCTAGATGGAAAGAAACCCCCACCTCTAATCATTAGTAAGAGCAAGAAAGATAAGATTGAATGTGTTTCAGGCATTTACATTCTTGAAACCGAAAAAGCCTGTTGCACACAAGCAGTTATAAGGAAGTGGGTCAATGTAATGCTGCCACTTGTTTTGCGAGGTGGAGAAATAGGTCTGCTAGTCTGAGTTTCAGCCAATACTCACCGCACTAAAGACATGAAGAACTTCCTTGCACAGAGAAGAATAGATCAAATAATGATTCCCACAGGAATGACTGCCTATCTCCAGACTCTTGATACTGCAATAAACAAGCCATTCAAGGACCATTTGTGCATGGAACTCAATGACTACACTGAAAATAGAATACAGAGAAATCAGCGTGGAAACTTTATGAAGCCTAGCCTGCAAGAGGTCGTGACTTGGGTGAAGAATTCATGGGATAAAATCACTAACAGCTGTGTTGCCAATGCACTACGAGCAGGCTACTTGGACAAGCAATGCTCATTTAAGGAGAGCTCTATTACTGGGCATGATAGATTGGGGCCAATAGTTCTACAGGAAATGGAGTCGCAAGAAATTCAGGCCAGAATTTGGGGGATGGAGACTTATGGCAATGTTCCAGAAGGAGATGACATGACTGTATTTGAATAACTTTTCCATTATCAGAGCAACAGAATGGATTGCAAGCTCTAGTCAGTTTTTTTTTAAGGTAACGTTTCATTATCAAGGGGTAATTATAAAGTAAAGCCACTAGTTTCCAGATTTCATTTTTATGACTTGCCATCATTCTTCTCTTACAGTTTGGGTAAGGAATAAAGAAAGCATCACCACTCAAAAAGTGGCAGTTATTCACCTGTTTTATTCCCCTCCTCCAATACACATGTATTGAGATTTTTCTGCACTTTCTGTTAAGCATAAAATATTGCACTGTGAAAGCCATAGTGTAGATATTCTTAAGTTGAAATGTTTGTTGCACTGTTTATGTAGAATTCTCACACAACTGTTAACGCATTACCTGAAACTCTGAATGTCTACTGTGTAGCTGCTTGAGAGTACAAACACCTTCTTAAGTGATCACAATTTACAGGCTACAGGAGTTCAATATCAACACCACTGAATCCTAATATGTGGATATCCCACCATTGCCAACCAATTTATAATGACCCACTACTGGACCAGTAATTAAGGAGCCTCAATCCTTACCACTGGCAACAGTGGAGGACGTACACTAGGAGCATAACAGGAACACACACACACAGTATTTCCAGATGCAGCTAGTTGCATCAAGTGCAGTTCCCTTAAGTACGCACAGAGACCACAGTCAGTCTGAGGCTGGTTTCTCCCTCCTTCTCCAGATCCCCAGTAAGACTTTCCACTGGCACAGCTTTAAAGTTGAGATCTCAGCTGAGTGACCAAGCCAAGACCTACCAGCACCCTTTCTGTCCAACCAGTGCTTTGTGTTCCTACCCAAGTAGCTAACACACACACTCTTTGAGGTTTGATTTACACACACACACACACACACACACACACACACACACACACACACACACACACACACACACACACACACACACCTGGGAAAGGCTGGCACAGGTTTACTGGCTATGCCCCCTTCTGCTCCGACTATAAGGTAGTTACCACTGCCACCAGTCAACTCCTTACCATCTACTTTAAGGCCCTTAACAAAGGGTGTCCAATTGCATTGTGTAATATTAATATTAATATTAATACAAATGGTAGTTTCACCAAGAGCAAGGCTATTAGGAGTGGCCCACAGAGTGTCACCAAACAAATATGCAAGTACTTTCAAAACATAAATATCTCTACACAGATCAGCCACAATGAAAAGTTTAAATATATTTAATAATAAATAATAAAAGCACAATAACATAATATATATTCACAGTGACATCAGAGTTCAAAGCTATAGGAAGTATTTAAAACAACATTGCAGGACAGTCTCAAATAAAAAAATAATATATCTAAACTAAGCTTCACTATATTCCTGACTGCATCTAAGAGAGTTATACTGTTCCCTGGAAACTTACTTCATTAGACCAATGCAAATTTGTGGTGAATGGATCTTGTAGTTTTTGTCAGGTCCAAGACAGAATACAGGATACCCTGTGTCACTAAGAGATTTCTCAAATTGTTATCTCAAATATTACTGCTAGGATAGCTTGCAGAATGACATCAATTCTTGTCATCTGACTCTATCCCATGTGAAAAAAAAACCCCACTGCTGGAAGCTGACAGTATTTAGCATCTACCTGTGAAAATACATATACCTCAGATCTTTGGTATATGCTGGATATCATAAAACAATTGCATTCCTTCATGCTTTCAGAGGTAGTAATTAGTTCACTCCAAAAATAATGCAGACAGCTTCTCAGTACAGACTCTGTGTCTAGCTGCACTTAAAACTGAAAGATACCACCATCTTTTATGGCCTAGCCATAAAGTAATTTAATTTCAGCTATTTTTCTGAAGTTAACCTCCTGTATTCCAGTTTCCACTGTTAAAATATATACATTTAAACAGTTACAATAGTGCATGTACATTCTGTTCTATTCTAGTAAGGCACACTGTGGTTACATTTCAAACAGCACTTTGCAAAAACCTTTTCAACGCATACTGCTGTACCAGCAGTTTGATATATACATGACCTACAGTTCTAAAACATTTGTAACACATGCAACTTATATGAATCATGTTGATATTCACCAATGACATATAATTATTAACAACATTCCAGATAGCTGTTCCGGCAGTATCCCCCTTTGTCACAGAAGACATAAAGCAGTTTGTAATACTAAATGTGACTATTATAGCTGTAAATGAGTTTAACTATAGACTGAAGAATAATACAGAATAAAGTAAACAATATATATAAAATGTGCAGATGGATAATGAAATTTAGTAGCTACATATAGAAGAGATAGCATTAAAACAGAGACAGGCTATGTACTGCTGTCAGAGGAGTTACATGAAGTGCAAAGACGTATGACCAAAGTATCTGTTTCTAATGAGAATATGACATGCTATGGACAGAAGTGGGATAAGAAGAGAGAGTTAAAGGAAGCAAAGGAATTACAAAATGAATTAGGAGAATTATAATGACATTAGGGAAGATTTTCTGGGAACTACTTTTACTGAAATCATGCTGCAATTCTTGGAGAAAATGGTGGGTGATGTTTAAACAAAAACATACAAATGTGTTTTTAAACATAGAAACAGAAATAAGACATCAAGAAAAAAAGACTATAAGAACATTTTGGAACAGTGAACTAATCAAAACAGCATAGTGTTTCCATTCATTATTCTGAGGAAGTTCTATTTGATAATAAATGAATGAAAGTGCTAAACTGTTTGACTAGCTCACTGGTCTTTCTTTTAATATATATTTGATACACTTTAGTGTTTGCTGTGATTTGTTTTTTAGTTTTAACATTTTGGAACAGTATGAGAAAGTGTGAGAAAAAGGGAGAAAGAAACATGTTTACAAAAAGACAGCTTCTTGTAACCATGTTTACAAGAAGACAGCTTCTCTATTCCCTTCAGGTCACCTTTAAAAAGAGGCAGTTGGGCCTAATGGATTTACCTGGTAAAAATAAATAAAATAAAAAAGCATACAGATATATTAGTATTATGAGAGACATAGTATTGTATGTCACAATAACCACATACACCAACATATCCATATTATGATAGACATATCACTGTAAACCACAGTAACCTACTTTGATGGATCATATCTGGCAGCACATTCCTATTCAACCTGCATTACGCTAAAACATGCGGATCAGTTACACAGATTTATTCCTAATACTGCGTGCTGGCAGTGAGAATCAATAGATTTTTATCTTAACCCCCCCCCCCAAAAACAAACAAAGCAAAGTGCTTTTCAGAGTAAACTTCCGAGCCATTGAATTCTCCTTTACCTGTTTTCTAAATCATCTATTTTGTTAAGCAACCATGTATTCTGTTTTTTTTGGAATTCTTCCTCTTTGAGTCTCCCTTCAATGTTATTTAGAGAAGTCTCTATATTTGTTAATTTTTGTATGATGTAATAGTTCCTTAAGACTATCACTCTGTTTTTGAGAATTTAATTTGAGGTTTTCTAAGTCATTTTTAAAGCCATCCATCTTCAAAAATAGTTCCTGTAAGGTAGATGTCATCAACTGCAGTTCTTTTTTCAAAGCAGCATCTGGATGATAATTCCTTGAGTTGTTCATATTCAGTGCTTCAATATATCTCCAAGTTAATTGACAGGAAAATGGTTGTATATCTCCACCAAAACTGATATCTATGCAGTCTAGTAATTTATCTATAGATATCTGATGTTTTAAACTTGAAATTAATAACATTTTCCTATATTATTGTACTAGTTTATGGAGATCTCAAATTTCACTGCTCTCAGTTGGCCATCTAGGCTCTGCCCCCAAGCCAATGAATTCTGAAGTATCAGGAGCAACATCACTTATGAATGAAGCAATGCGGTTCAGGCAGCAAGAAATTTAAAATATATAAAACATCACAATATGGTAGTCAGTGAGAGTCACTGCTCAGGGTCCATGCAGTTATACTCTTAAACCTGTGTAAATGATAAACAGGTGCCTTAATATTGTGCAGTCATGGAAACCTAACTGTACTCATTCAAGTACCAAACTACACAATCTACAGAAAGAAGAGAGGAGAAAGAAAAATACTATTTGTATGAAGGAAAGCCTCATAATAAATAAATTACAGGCTACTACATCAAAAAGAAGATGCACTGTGGCAACCTGAAGAAAAGAAGTATCACTGTAAAGCAAATTAAGGTTTTATTCATGTTTGCAAGCTTGGGGAGGTTGTGGATAACGAAATATTAATAGCTATAACTGGTACAGTGCAGTACAGTGGGATGTTCTGTTGGGGGAACATGAACATGTAATTTTAACTGAATATCCCATAAGAAGAATATCACTCAATACCCTAGTAAGGGTCATGAGCTTCACAGCTAGTCTCTAAACTCACTCAGCAGAATGATCATAAACCTAGTCATAAACATGGCAGCTAAACCCAGCACCAAAGAGAAATATAACACCAGTAAGGAAGTAACAGAATGAAAAGCAAGAGGGGAACCAATATCAACACCTAAAATGAAAAGTGATATAACCTGACATAACAGATTAACTTAAAGGTAAGCAAGCAATATTTGAAAATAGTAAGGAACGTTTGTGAGAGTTTAGTATGCAAAGCACAGACATATCTACCAATGATATAAATGAATAGACATGTGACCTAGAAGTGACTGTAAGACTTGTAAAAATCAGATCATCACTGAACATTCTGTTATACTGGTGTTATTTCCTTCTGAGTTTCTGCTACTCTTCTGTTTCTTTTCCTTTCTATTCTTGAAAGCATAAGATTACAGATATTATATAAACTGAACAAGTATATTTTGTACAGATTTTTCTTAAAACAGTATTGCAAGTCCAAGACATCTGCATGCATGTCACAGCTGCCAGAGCTTGAGTTCCTGCACCCTGGGGAACACTGCTTGGATTAGTCAGTTGCTGAGCCTAATCTAGGAATACCAGTATTTAAAGTATGTAGTTTATGAAAGACTAGTCCTTTTATGCTTAATTGAATATGTTTCTGCAGGAGGGAACTAAAAGTGAAATAGCTACACTTCATCTGTTTACCTGTCATCTTGCTTGCTTGAAAGCAAGAGAAAGCAAATACACATTATACTAGGAGCCCATATTAGAACAGTTAAAACTGTATTTCTTCGTAGAGTTTCCTTGTACCAGCAGATGTTCAGTACAGTTAAGTAACAGTGAAGAAACAATGTAGAAAAAAAGATGTAGAAGCCAACTAGCATATTCCTAATAAAACAGTACAGTCAGTAGAAAAGGTAAACATGCCTCATTACGCAGATCTAGAGATCTGGTAGCACTTAACATGTGACAGAGGTTAATCTAAAACGAATCTAACAACCAGGCACCAAAGAGTGGATGGTTTATGTAGGGAGACTTGCTATTTCCTATGAAAACAATTTTCTCCATTAGAGGGTATGAGAACACTTTGAAAGGCAAAGAATGTCGGTGAAAAATACTTATTGGTTGTGTTTAAACACAAGGAAGAAAGACCAGTAAGTTAGTGATATGAATTATCCATTAGGTTTATTGTGCAATGAGTGCCAGGATAATACCAAGACACTACTCTCAACTAAAATCATGCACTAATCTGAGGATAAAGACACTGATTTTCACCATTTGACTTTCTCCTGTCCTTTGGCCAGCCACTAGGCTTGGTAGCTCATTTGACACTACCCTAATCATTCCAAACTGAAAAAAGCCTCCATTGTCTGTGTGGGAGACTGACCTCATATAGTAATAGTATTTATGCATGATGACTTATCAAGGCAAACTAAAAGTGTGAACAGTAATGATTTACACGTGACAACCATGAATCTAGTGCTTGGGAAAATTATTTAACATAAATAAGTTTAACATAAATTAAGTGCAATATACTTAAAAAGAATAATATAAGTTATAAAAAGTATAATGTAAGTTTTTTTAAGAAAATGTGCTGTTTTACTATTTTAAGAGTAAAATAAAATTAAACTGGCCTCAGAATTACCCTACCAAACAACAAAAAAAACAACAATCAGTCAACAAAGTAAAACAAAATTAAAAAAAAATCAGTAAAATGTTTTTTTTTTTTTTTTTTTTGTTTTTTTTTTTGTTCAAGACACATTTTATATATATATATATATATATATATATATATATATATATATCAACTTTTGTTTTTAGATGCAGATTTTTTTTTTTGAACTTTTGTGGTCATAAATAAATGCCATTTACTTGCATGTTGCATATAAACACCGAACCCCAAATTACGCTTTGCAAAAAAAAAAGAAACTTGAAAGAAACAAGACAAGAAAAGAAAAATGAAGTAATTCTGTTAAGTAAAGAAAGATAAGGAGAAAGTAGTGTTCTTCTGCATAAATAGTAGTGCATAAAAGAAAACAAGCAAAAAGGTAACATTAAACAAAAACCAAATAGATGGTGTTTCACATGGACTATGATGTAGGTAATATAAAGCATAATGTTTCTAGAGTTTGTGCACTCTGTTGGGTGGTTTCTGTATATTGCAATGATTTTTCCAAAATAAAATTATTTATTATTTATTTATTTATTTTTATTTTACATTTGTTTATCGGGATAGTCCAACTGGATACATGTCCATTTTCAGCGGAGGCCCAGGGAGAAAAGCTCCACATAGACAAACTTACATAGATTACATAGAAGTTAGCAAACAATTATAAAAACAAAGTGATTATATACAATGGGTAAGTAGTGTTCCCTAGTAGGGACTCACAATTCTCATGGACAGACAATTAAAAGTAAGAGACATCAGATTGGAAGCAGAGCTTGGTGATGTAGTTACAAGTTATGATAATTGCAGAATATGCTTTTAGTTTATAACTTAATCAGGGTTGGTACATGGGCATAGCCAATTCACTTTGAGATACTGTTTGAGGTTTTTTTTGAAGACGAAAAGCAACTGCAGCCAGTAACATAGGTGAGCAGTGTATTACATAGTAACATTAGCAGGTACACTGTTTTGTAAGTAGTCCAGCACCTTCCCACCTTTCCATCATTGTCATGCTCTTAATGATGGTGTCATGCTCTTAATGATGGTATCAGACGAATACATCCTCTCCCACCTCTCCCACACTGTCATGCTCCAAGTCATGACATCAGATGAATAAATCACCTCCCTCTTCCCCCTCACTGTCATGCTCCCAATTATTATAAAATATGAATAAATCCACTCCAACTTCTCCCAAATTTTAATGTATTACCTCTGCATACATAGACTTTTAAAGGGGAATTGGATAACTGTTTTCAGTGTAAATGATATAGGCTGTTTTAGCAGTCATTAGGGACTTACTGACTTTTTGAGCTGTCTGGATTTGATGTAATGTGATGTAATTTGAATCCCCAGCTTCCATATTCATTCTTCATGTCTCAGTGAGTGGAACTCCTACATCCTCTCCTGCTATGTCCCCCAACCCTCACTGCAACTCAGCCTTCAAATAATAGTGTCCTTGGTCCCCTAAATCATCCAACACCTGCTAGAGAACAGTATCAGCTGCTGCCTACTCCTTACCTATCCTGTTTAAGACTGCTAGCCACTGCTTTCCTTCATTAATCCCCCCAGTGATTGGTGTCAACTGCCTTCTCTCACACTTTGATCTGTGTGTGATATCTCACACCTCCACTCCCACCGAACACACACACACACACACACACACACACACACACACACACACACACACACACACACACACACACACACACACACACACACACACACACACACACACACACACACACACACACACACACACACACTTAGACACAGACTAATTGTAACTGTGACACCCTTCTCACCCCACCCCCAAGTGATTGGTGTCTGCTGCTTTCACTCACACCTAGCCATTCAGTGATCTCCATGTGGCACTCTCCCCTCTTCCCACACATGCCTATATACTGAGTATCAGTGACTAGGATGTGCTCATCATCCCACACAGACTATCAACAATCACAGTGACCAATTACCTATAGATAATGCCCAACACCTCACCCCTCATGGAGAGGATCGGAGTAACCTGTCTATCCCCAAGTTTCTTCCCATCCCATGTATCAGTAACTGGTTTAGCCTCTGACTCATGTTGTTCATGTTTTCCTGAGTGCTGATATGTCATGTGTACCAACAGAGCATACAGATGCACACTCGCATTTTTTGTTATAAACTGCACCTCCCTGGCACAATATACAGTGTTTGTTTTAGTGTATTCTTCCAGACTTCATATGCTGCAATGTGCCTGGATAAACCCCTCAGAACTACACAAAGCCCACCCCACTACAGTCTGTTGGGCCATTGGTATTGTGGAGTCATGTAGTTCAACACCAACACCACATATTCAAGAATCCCAGCAATACTTTAATTTACAAAAATTAAATCAGGCTGACTTCCAAGATGACTACACACTGAGCAACAGCTTAACTTCAGCTCCTCCAGTTTGAAAAAAGAGATAACTGCTAGCAATTCTGCCAGTTTTAGTAAAATTCAGTAACTGGTTAATAAGCACACTGCCTGGACAAGAGCAAAGAAGAAACTTAGAGGGCCTGAAACAAAATTAATTAGAAAAGGTGAAGAGAAAACACTGACTAGGAAGAATCCTGAAGACGTTCAGCAAAAAAACAGTTCATACTCTAGCTCTGGTACAAGAAATGCCTCCCAGTAATTTAGAGGAGAAACTAAATCAAATGTGTTCAGAGCTGACTAAAACAAATGAAACACTGAAGGAGTGTATCAACTCAAATAACAAAAGCCTGAAAAAATGGAAAAATATTTAAACAGCTATTCAGATGAACCGATAAAACTATAAAAATCAGAGGTCGTAATGAAGAAAAGGCTGGCTGATTATGAGACTGCTCAAGAAGAGCTGTTTCAAAAAATGGTGCAGTTAGAGAATAGAGTATGCAGAGAAAATCTGAGATTTCCTGCTGTACCAGATGAACTGGAAGGAACAGACTGTATTAATTTTATAAAAGTGCAAATAAACAACTGGTCTGGTATTTGACAGCAGGATTTGCTAATAGAAAGGACATATTATGTGTATGCCCCAAATCTGGCCATAAGAAAGCAGCCAAGACTTGTATTAGTAAAGTTGCAATCATACTAGCAAAAAGAGTTGATCCTGAAAAAAACATGGCAGAAGGGCAAAATATTAAAAATTGCAGACAGTAATATGTTTGTGGAAAATAATTACTCACTGTACTCCAGTCAGAAGAAAAGCAAATTTATCCCAGCAATCAGGGAATGTTGAGGGGCAAGTGTGACATTCAAGCTGTTGTATCCAGGAGTCTTTAGAATACTTTTTTTCCTGGAAGATCCATGTCATTGTTTGATGCAAAACATGTTAAGATGTTAAGAAGGAAGTACAAAAGTTTGTTCAACAAATAAATAAATGAGCCATCAAACAGAAGGGACTGTGCCTCTCATTCTTCTGATAATAAAGCTCACAGAAAGACTTTGCCAGTGAAACCTTTTCCCATGTTCCAAAGAAAATGCTTGGCAGACAGCAAAAAAGCACAGCAGTTGACTAGAAGTAGGAGTACCTTGGACTTGAATTGGAGTCTGGAGCTGAGAGATGGAGATGAACAGGAAGACGGCCAGCAACACTGACATTAGTGGATAAGTGTGAGACTATAAAGCATCAATCCAATTTCTTAAGTATGACTTTACAAGAAAAAGTGGCTGAGAAAGATTGGACATTTTTGACCTTGTTAAACTTGTAGTTGGACTGAAAGCATATAATCCACTTAAGGTCATTAATGTTTGGAAGAACACTAAAAGAAAAAAAGTAACTTTAAGTAAAAAATATTGTTCTTAACAATATTTGTATAAAACATTTCATGATATAAATTACATAGTCCATAATAAAGCATTTCCAGTGATTGCTGTATGTGATAAAGATGCTAAAGTAAATAAGTATTTTTTTCTTTTTTAGTTTTAAGAAATATAGACATTATAATGTAAAAAGAGAAGAAACACTCGACAAAGCATGTTTAAGTTAATATGCTGTAATCTTGGGCTGCTGGGGTGAGGAATTGGGTGTAACTGTGTACTCTGATTACAATATATGTATAGTTGAGATGTTTTCTCTTACTTCTGCATATGTGAATGTCTGGATTAATGTTCTTGCCTTGACTTAATCTCATAATAGGTTTCTTGTGTAAGCATGTGGGCTTTTTAAAAATAAGAGACCACTGAATGTGATGAAAATTTTTCTTTTAGAATATAAATGTCAGTGTGAATTGACAAGTCTGCAGCTGAGAACAGGTGCACATTCTGTTTTTATGTTTTCATGGAGACA
This sequence comes from Protopterus annectens, assembly GCF_019279795.1. Lineage (NCBI taxonomy): Eukaryota > Metazoa > Chordata > Ceratodontiformes > Protopteridae > Protopterus > Protopterus annectens. The sequence goes on along the minus strand of NC_056725.1, from coordinate 201,578,236 downwards.
AACTGGCAGACAATAAATCTTGACAGTACTAGGACTGTTTGCCAACAGAAACATAAAGTTAAAAGTGACTGGAGCAAACAACTTAGTAATAAATAAAGTTTTAAATTACTGGAAGTGAATAAGAGATAGTAGCTTTATAGTACCTAATGCATAAATGCACTTACTAGAACAGTGTATAAATATGTTTTACTTGAAGAAGTCACAGCAAGTTTTCTTAAGGCTAAAACTTAAGGTTAAAAAGCTGTTTTTCACATCTGTAAGGGGAATAAAGATAAGATAAGAACAGACAACAATTCATGTCAGGCTGTAAAATGCATCTTAGCATGGATAACTGTAATTTTAGGTTAGGTAATGCCAGTGGGTGCATCTGTTAATTTCTTACAATTATTCCTCTCAGGAGGATTAAACTTCATTGTTTGAAGTTGTGCATAATTTTATGTATTTGTTTTAACTTAGTAGCACTTTGAGGATTTGTTTGTTTGCTTTGTTTTTGAGGATTTTCTTTAAAACAAGAAGTCTTGTATGATGTGACATACACTGAAATGGAGATGACAAGAAACAACTGTTTAAAGGATCAACCAGCCAAATATTAGTGGGTACGTGCAAAACAAAAGCTGGAAATAGACATTAAAAAACGTCATATGCAATAGGTGAGAATAACAAATTCTTATCATAATGGCTACATTATCCAGTTTATTTTGGAAAGTGAATGGCTTCATGGGTATCGCAAAGAAGGTAACGGTATTGAATTATATTATGAAATGCAGAGTGCAGATAGAAATGACACAACAGACACATTTAGAAAGAAGTGAGCATGAGAATTTGATAAAGAAAGAACTTCATGATGGATATTCAGACAGAGGAAAAGGGGAGTACTTACAGTAAGTCCTAAAGGAGCTCAACAGTGAAAGAAGAAGAAAAAAATAATAATGGTAGATTTGTAGTAGTGAGGGCTACTGGAAAGGAAGGAGGAGGATTATGATTGCATGTATTTATATTCCACCTAAAACTGCTTTTATGGAATTTTAAGAACATTTGGGGAGAAATACTCAGCTTTCAGCTGGGAACAATATATATAGGTGGGGACTGGAACTCAATTTGCAACAGAATGGATGTATCAGGGGGCATAGAAGGAAAATATAACAAAAAAGAGGCAGATTTCTGAAGAAATGTATGAAAACATTTGGTATGGAAGACATAATTTCAGTAGTACCAACTCAGAGAGAATGTATATATTATATTCCAAGGTACCATAACTGGGCTAACTTAGATAGAAATTGTATTTAAAAGGAACATGTGCATTAATTTCAAAGCACTGACACAGGTCCAACAACTATTTCAGATCTCTCACCAAGAAGAGAACAGTAGCAGTTACAAGTTCAGGAATTACTGTAAGTCTATAAAGAACTTGCAATGTTTTCACTGTTAGTTCTTTACAAAATTACAAAGTCCTACAAAGACAAAATATATTTAGTTTACTGAGCTAAAGAAGCAAGCCAAAGCCATAACTTTTGGGAGATGCATGATTTAATAATGAGACAAAATAATCTGTGTTATAAAAGTAGCCCAGCAGGGGCCAAGCTTTTGAGTAAAGCAGACCTGACCCTATTAATAGCTGTGATATTATGCAAAGTGATTGAAATTACAAACATAAAATAAAATGTGAGTCAAATAAAAAAGTGAAAATTAAAAATGTTGGGAAAATACATTTTAACAGGTATGATGACAAGAAAGGAAGCTATGAAGTGACCGGGAAGTTCGGTGCCATTGAAATTCAAACCTTATGCATGACACATGGATATAAGCATGACAGGAAGAAGTGTCCTACTTTTAATCAGATTTGTAGATGCTGTGGTAGAAAGAATTACTTCGTAAAGATTTCTAAAAAGAAAGGCAAGGTCATATAAAACAATGTTCATGTTGCTGAATGGAAATATGAAATGAGCTAATTGCTGACAGTATTAAAGTGAAAAGCATTTATACAGTGAAATCCAAACATGCATCAGGGACAATGCAACAAAAGTGCAAATAACACTATTAGTAAGAAAATCATGAGAAATAAACAAGTGCTGAATTTAAGGTAGACAGATATGCAAAATGGCATTTACTGAAGATGCTTTTGATGCAATGACACTAAAAGGCAAAGAAATGAGGATTGTGTGTACATTGTTAACACATTCATGGCACCAAGCAATGCCATTTGGTCAAAAGTAAATGTCAATGCAAAAACTAAGAAGTACACGATCCTGTTTCAAGATGGAGAACTTAAAGAAGGGAATTAACATAAAACTGTTAGACATGTGATTTGTGAGAAGCTAGGAAAAGGAAAAGAAATTCATAGTATGAAAACGAGGTAAGAATGTGCTCCTATACAGTACTCAGGGACAGGTTTTATTGCTGATGCATCATGAATACTGCAAATACTCTACAGGCCCACATCAATCACATCCTTCACAACTATGAGGATTTATTTACAGAATTTTGCTGTTTGATATAAGAATGGTGAATATAAATAAATCCTGATATTATGTCAGTGATGCACGCTTTGAGGAAAGTGACAGTTGCTCTCTGAAGTTGAGCATAGGAGCAGAAGTGAATGGAAGCTAAGAATGAAACAGTTACAGCCAGTACAAGGGGTGAATAATATGGGTACTGTTGTGAATGAAAGCAAGATTTGCATTTGTATTAACAATTAAAAAGATGGCATTATCTGATGTTTACAACTGCAGAAGTGGTCTTAACACTGCCATATGCTAGGTTAATTTTGATACTAGATGCAAAGCATGGATTCTGAAAGACAAAGCTAGATGAAGAAAGCTCAAGCTGCATATATTTGTATACCATTATGAAGGTATGGATTCCTTAATACTTTCATACTGTTTCACTTACACCATAAGTATTATAAAAAGCAATTACATAGGTAACTGAAGGTGTGGAAGTTACTGTAAACACAACTGATGATACAGAAGTGATGGGACAGACAATAGAAGAGCATAACAACAGACTGAAACAGCTGCTAAATAGATTATGACAGTATAAGAAGCTGTAGTAATTGGTCATTTTGGACCATTTCTAGCTCTTTTGAAGTTCCCTGGTTAAAATCTGCCTCTGGCATTTTTTTGAAGCCATATTGCTCAGACACAGCTCCACGTGGTCCTGTTGAGTCTTCCTGGCTACAGAGAACTGAAAAAAGTGACTGCTTTCCTGATTAAGTATCCTGCTGTTTTTTATATTTGTTTTACCTTCTACTGCTTACCTAGAGCAAGCTTTAGCTGTTTTCATAGTTATTTACTGCATTTTTTATTATCTGCACTTGAAAGTACATTTTAGTCGAAATTAGTCTAATTCAAGTCGAAAAGTGTTTGTTTGCTGTTTAATTTAATTGTTTGGCTGCCCACTAAAGTGTGCTAGCCTGTACTACTGACTTATTGCCTTTTCTGCATTTAGCGTGGCGTTGCCACAAGAGCACCATCGGGCAGTGCCGGTTAAACAAGGTTAAACTATTTCTGGCTCCGTAAAGTCTGCTCTTCATTTCTTCCCTTAGAACTGCTCTACTTGTAATCTAAACAGTCTATTCTCTATCTGTAAAGCTCAGCACTTGTTCCTAAAGCATTTTTTAGTCGGGTAAAGCACTTCTATATTATACAAAGTACTTCACTAGCTTAAAACCCCCTTGAGTACCCACTTCCCTATAGGTCCTTTCTGACTCAGTTACACAGCAAACTTTTTCATTTCTTCTAGCATGTCAAAGGGTCAGTTGCTAGCGTCCTCTCCTGCTCAGCTGGTGAATCTGGGAATATTGAGGCAATGTTACAATTGCCTCATGTACACAGACAACCCTCTCCTCCTCCCACAAAACACAAATACATGCGAGAGATGCAACTATATAGCCAAAATGGAGGCTGAGCTCTCTCAACTCAGGACTGGCAAAACCAGACAGGAGGAGAAGGTAATCACACACACCATAAACCCAGTCTCACATAGGACTATCACAACTACAAATCAAACACATAAACACACAAAGACATACTCGGAGGCACTGATCAAAAATCTACCAAAACAGCAGAGGCCTCCAAAGCAGACACCCAAACAACTGCCACCTCATGACATAACACAAGCAATACATAGATCACAAAGTCAGTGTGCAAATCAGTCACAGCCCTTAAGGCCAAACACAATGCCAGACACACTTGTCATAGGTGACTCCATAGTCAGACACACTGACGTCCCACTCACCAGACTGAACAAGGAGAGGGTCACAGTAAGCTGCCTGTCGGGCGCTAGAATCCGCCACAAAACACAAGCACTCAGGTCACTCCACAGCAAGTACAAGTATGACTCAGTCATTGTCCATGCCGGTGTGAATGACCTGACCTCCCTGGACTACATGAAAAGAGACATAAAGGAGCTCTCAGATTATGTAGCCCAGGCTGGTATGACCCTGACCCTGAGCATTATCCTACCTTCACCAAGAATGATGCCACAATACAGAGACAAAATGATCAGTTTTAATAATTGGCTTAATTTCTGGTGTCATTCTAAGGGGATCAATGTCTGTCTGCCTGGAATGACATGCTTGACACTTGCACCTGTCACCCTGGGTTTCGGATATTGGCAAAGGCTCTTGCCACCCCATAGTGCCTTTTTAGACAAGGCTCAAATTCTAAACCCACCGCCCTAGAAAACAATAATGGAAAAACTAAGGGTAATGCTGCTCAATGCCAGAAGTCTAAATCTCAAGATGCACACCCTCGAAGCCCTCCTCAGTATGGAGAACATCGATGTCTGTGCTGTGACTGAAACCTGGTTCAAGGCTCCTGAGAGCACGGCACTATCAGGTTTTACCTCATATCCGGCCCCAAAACCTGAACGGAGGGTGTATCCATATTCATCAAGGATACCCACACCTCCAGGCTGGTGGCAACTCACGAAGCATCAGAGACAATTCAGGTGCAATTAACCATAGGCAAAACTGCTCTACAGTTTGTAGCATGTTACAGGCCACCCTCTCAAACTCAGGAACCCCACACAGCCTTCCTGAAGACACTGGAGAGTATAAATGTCTCTCCAAACACCATCATATTGGGTGACTTCAACTACCCAAACATAGACTGGGAACATTACTCAAGCCCCAATACCCTAGCCCAAAGGTTCCTGGAGTTCATAAACTCAAATGCTATGGAACAACTTGTCACCATTCCCACAAGAGGTGAAAATATACTAGACCTGATCATCACAAACATGGGGACAAAATGCTCCACACCGGAAGTATATCCCTCATTGGTGAGATCAGACCATAAACTAATCTCACTGGAGATCCACATCCGCCCCACCCCCAACAAAAAAGACCACAGTGAAGAACTTCTCAAAAGCCAACTTCACACTTCTTAAGACTGGTGTGGTATCCTTCAAGACCCCTGAGCCATTGGAAACCACAACCCACGCTGCTGAATCCCTTACAAATGCTTTCTATGAGCACCTCCAGGATTGCATGGATCGGATCAAGCAATCCCAAATAAAATCAAGACCCTTTCCACCAAAGGCAAGCGCTCGATCTGGTGGACCCCAGCCATAAACAAACTTTACAACAAGAGGAGAAAGCTACTACAAGATAGAGCAAAATCCCTAAAAGGGAAGACATCTCTGATCAATACTAGTAAAAAACTACGATCACTCATAAAATCATCCAAGGCCAACTTGGAGAGAAAAATCGCCAAGGACTCAAAAGGCAATCATAAGGCCTTCTTTAGCTATGTTAGAAATCTGGGTGAAAACTCCCAGATATGCTCAGAATTAGTCCAAAATGATACAAAAATCACTGAACCCACAGACATTGCAAACATACTGGCAGACAGGTTCAGTGTAAATTTCTCCTCCCCCCCCATAAGGAGAAATATCTATCCCAGCAGAGTGTAGCCTCCCAATCATCTCAAATGCCCAGGTGAGAGCTGCTCTCTCTAAAGCTAAAAACACAGCATCAATGGGACCAGATGGTGTCCCCGGCTATGTGCTACACGAACTCAATGAGGAACTAAACCCACACATAAGGCTGCTGTTTAATCTTAGCCTTACCACAGGATACGACTCAAAGAGTGGCGATGGCAACTGTGGTCCCACTCTGCTTCTAACAAGCCTGATCTGCAAAGCTATGGACAGGATCATAATGGAACTCATAAATAAAGACATAGGGGACCTACAGACATTGGATCCTACCCAATTCAGCTTTGTCAAGGGCAGATCATGCCTCTTGAACTTGGTCGACTTTTTTGAAACAGTCACCATGGCCATTGATGAGGTAAGGCAGTTCACACAGCCTACCTTGACCTTGCAAAAGCTTTCGACACAATACCCCACTCGCGTATCATAGAAAAGCTCACCAGCTTAAATGTAAACCCATATGTCACAAGATGGGTTGCAAACTGTCTCAAGGACAGAACCCACAGGGTTAGAGTTGCTTGTGCCATGTCAGACTCCAAGCGGTCGCGGTGTCCCACAGGGCTCAGTCCTGGGCCCTCTCTTGTTCGGCATCTACTTTTCAGAAGTGCAGGCAAACATAGGAGGATTGTGGCTGACAAAGTTTGCAGATGACTGCAAACTGGGCCATAGTTGAAAATCCATCAGACACAGATATCCTTCAGAGAGGTCTCATAGAAATGGATAACTGGTGCCAGAGCCATGGCCTTAAGCTAAACGCCAAAAATGTATAGTCATACCCTTTGGTAAAAACAAGGTAACCCCAAGTTACCACATAGGTGGCAATCCATTAAGCACAGAAGAGGTTATCAGGGACCTGGGGACCCAAGTTGACAGTAACCTTTCTTTTGACACTCACATTGCCAAAGTGGTTAGGAGGACCTTCTACATTGCCCACCTGATTATGAAGGGATTCACATCCAGATCAAGGGAGGTCATTGTTCCCCTGTACTCTTCACTTATCAGACCAATGATTGAGTACAATGCCCCATTCGGAATGTATCTTACCTGACACCTGCAGCAATTGGAAAGACCCCAAAAGTTCCTCACCAAAAGGATAAAGGGGCTCAAAAATATGCCATATGCTGCCCGACTGAAGAAACTCCAGCTCTATTCAGACCGTCTGCTCAGAGGTGACCTGTGCCTGACATACAAGGCCATGTCCAATCCAATTAATGGACATGCTCCACCTCAAAAAATCCAAATCCACCAGAGCCACAAGAGCAAGAGACTTAAACCTCAACACGGATATAAATAGGACGTGCTGGAGGGACAGATTCATCACCCAGAGACTCCCTATGCTATGGAACAGAATCCCAGTCCATGTGAGACAGAGCACCTCGCTGGCTCTGTTCAAGAGGAATCTTGACCAGTGGATGGAAGATCATAGGTTTACCCCAGGGATCATCTCTGTATCACTGCTGGACAGCAAACTAATGGGTATAGTATTCTTCAACCTAAGGGGTGGTGAAAGCCACACAACTCTGGCTAGGCCTATAAATGCCCTAGGGCAGATAGCCTAGTATGAACCTATGAACCTATAATTTCAAGTTTAAAAAGAGCAAATGGAAAACACAAATGACACGTGTGAAATATGTGTCTTATATTTTAATATCACAGGGATTAAAGCCTGACAAGAAAAATTCAGATTAATTGTGCAACTGCAAAAGTAAGCATCCCACAGTTTTTTAGGAATCATGTAGTAATGGAACATTTTTTTTATTTTGACTCCATTCATTTGTTAAATAGGTAAGTGATTTGTTCCACAAAGCCTTTTCAGCTGGATGCAGGACACAAGGATAACGGTACATAAAATATACATTGAATGCTCACAAAAGACATTTAGTATGTTTTTGGGATATGGGTAAAAACTACAGTACATTGAGAAAACTCATGCAGACAACATGCAAACTCTAGAAAGACAGTGAAAGGAAGACAGGACTGAACTCTGGAATTCTAAATTAAACATTTTAGTTACTAGACAACCTTTCTGTCCAAAGCACACAGAGTATTTTTCCATAATCAGAGATCAAACTCATAAAACTGCACAAATAATTCCATTTCTTAAGCACTAAGCTGAGAGTAACAAAGCAGTATCTTGTGAAGTTTGTATATAATATGTCTGTAATAACTATTCATCTAAAAAAGCTTTTAGAACAAGATGTAGTCTAGGAATAGAGTTATTAACATGAAAATATCTTTGAAATGTTCAAGAAACTACTTACTGAAGTATCATCATTAAAATACAATGGAGTGAATGAGACACTTACATTGCAAGTATATGCCAGTCAGAATGTATAGGAACTATGATCCAAAAAGATAATATATCAGCTGACTATGTGCCAAAAATTAGAGATGTATAAATGAGATATATTCATACACAAGAAGAATTTTTAACAGTAGCATATGGATGTGAGAAATCCCATAAATATGCCTGCGGTAAAGAAATTTATGCAGAAACAGACAACAAACCTCTGCAAAGCATATATAGGAAGTCTTTTGTACAAATCACCTCAGAGATCACAAAGGATGCTAATTATCTAGACAGTTTAGAAAACAAGGTTGAGATTACAATATGTCATGGTCTTCATCTTGCAACCCTGGGCTTGATTCCCTCGACTAAATCTTACACACCGTAGTCACAGCAAGTCACTTAATTAGGCAGTTCTCCAAATTACCCCTCAAAGTGATACTCATACATACCATGCTTACCTGGTTAACAGAATCAAAAATAAATAATAAACAATATTATAGAAGTGTTTTCTGGGGGCAAACCCCTTCACCCTGCTACTTATTATAATCCACCATGATGTTGCCATTACTAAGGGAAAAGGCAAATGTTCTTTTCTCAGCATAGAACAAATAAATATTTTCTTCCTTCTTTCTTGGGCAACTGCTAAAATTAAGGTTGCATTTCTGAAGCACTTAGATACTTAGATTAAATTTCTCTAAAATAAGCACTTATGTTTTGTCAACAAGGAATGACATACATTGGTTTAAGAAATGTTATTTTGTTCAGAATGGGTTTGACTGACTACAAATCAACAAACCCATATTAGTCATATTTACTATCCAAACTAATTTGAGATCATTGAATTTTGGGGATATGGAAGGAAGTTTCCCACATATCCTCAAGGGTGAGTGATCTTAGAGTTATATCTAGAAATTAGATTAAAAGTTGGGAATGCATTTGAATTTTAGGTGAAAGTTGACCTTTTCCACTGTTAACTTTACTTCTGCAAAGTTTTGTGGTACAGCCATAGCAGGTTGGATTACCAATATGATTTAAAAAAAATGGCTCCTTATTTTGCTATAAAGATCGATACTGTTACCTACAGTATTTTCAGTGTAATATATCCCAGTCTGAACTACATATTCCTTTCACTTTGCAATGATAGTGCCATAGTTCTTTTTTCCTTGTATTTCTCCAGAGCATAACCAGGAAAAGAGACACCCTTGGAAAATCCAGAGTAGTTTTTTTATTATGCCAAAGTAATAAATAATCAAACTCTGTAAGTACATGTTTCATAAAGGGTAGATAATTTTCATAGGCATTCCAGGTTCTGATATTCTGCCTGTAAGTGCCAATGTCTGACAAGTGTTGACCATAATATCAGATGGAATAAATGAGAGAATATGATTAGCACTTGCCAGCATAATATGATATATAAGCTGTTGAAGAAAGGCTAAGGGCAGCATCCTACCCAAATGAAAAACGTTCAAATGAAATGTGCAAACAAAAAACAGAATCATCTCCTGAGGGAAGGTCATCTTAGGTAAGACTTAGGCCTGGTCACTGCATGTTCTTGTTACATGGTAACATATCATTTATCATTAAATAATGGAATCCTTATAACAGTGTAATGATGCTGGAAAGTATTATGCAAAAGGCTGCTTCAGAAATGTATTTTTATTTAATTCACAGGCAAATATATTTTAACTCACCGGTGGTTGGGGAGTGTAAAAGCTTGAAATATTTCTGAAAAAAAAGAATGAATAACAATTAGATTAACATTTAGCCAGTAAAACTTTGCGATAATGTTGCCAGGAAAAATAATACCTTTCAGCTTAAAACATTCTCTGCTACTATAACAATAGTTTCAGTTAGAAATTTCAACATGCTAATAATAACTGATTCCATGATAAATACTGGTAGGCTTCAGCTTCCAGTCATCTTATCACCTCTCTGCTAAATACTATAGCCCAGATGTTTTACTGCCTAAGGGCAAGTGCCACTCAGTTAAACCAGATGTTTCGGTGTGGATGAATCTAGATGGTACAGTAAAATATGTCCCCATCTCTTGCTTCTCATGTCACCTTTCTAGTTTTCGATTTCACCCTTTCCCACCTTTTTGAAACTCTGATTATGCACTGTTTCAAGCAAAAGCATTTCTTCATGATGACATTTTAACCTGCCAGGCTGCCTTCCAGGGAAAACGCTTATCATTTCTTACCTGTTTTTCCTTTAAAAGGAAGGTCATTCTTTCTGATAATATGTTCAGTAAGACGAAAGACATTCTACTTTCACAGCTCATTTATGACAAAAATCTAAAAATTCTCATTTATGTCTTCCATTTCCTTCATCTCTTACAGACAAGTATAAGAAAAAAGAATGAACATGCCACCTCTTCCTCTCAAATATTTAGATACTGAAACACTCAATACAAACAGCAGTTTAGGTGGAAGCTTGGTAGCTCTTACAAGAACTGTTGAGCTGTTACAAACAGCAGTTTAAATTGAAGCTTGCTAAAACTGTTGAGCTGTTAGCAGCTGAAACACTCTTGATGCAAACAGCAGTTAGAGTGGAAGTTGCTGGCTCTTACAAGAACTGTTGGGCTGGTAAGAAACAGCTGAAGCACTCAACATAAACAGCAGTCTGTTGAAGCTTACCAGCTCTTACAACTCTTGAGCTGTTAAAAACAGCTAAAGCACTTTTGATACAAACAGCGATCTAAGTAGTAGCTTCCCAGTTCTAGACTCTTTATTATTTAAAACAAATAGCAAAACAAAATATAGGATAAGCGCTTTTGGTTATGCTTAACCTTCTTCAGATCCTGTTAGAAATAATAAAAACTTCCTTTTTAAATACAAAGCAGTTGCCACTCCCATTCCAAAGACATCATTCCTTAAAGTGAAAGCTTAGATTGTATTAACTTTTTATTTCTCAGGCCTCGCTCTTTTAATATAGTTTTTTGTGGTACTACCCCATTAAGTCCTTAGGGATGATCTGTTCTCAGATCCATAATCCACCTTGCTTCTTCAGCTTCCATTTTATTCACTAGGTCACTACCTCATATACTTTCTTTTATGTTTGATAAAGCCATAAATCTAAGAGTGGTTCTCAAGTCTAACGAAATGTTTGTAGAGAGAATTAGTTTCTACCTTGTTTCTTATATCACATATGTGGTGAAGAATACGTTCCTTGAATTTTCTGTTTGTTTTGCCTATATAATAAGCTGTGCAGATACTACAGGTTGCAACATATACTAGGTTCCTGATATTACAATTCATATATACAATTCCCTTGGAAAGTATATATCTTATTTGTTACAGGATGTATAAATGTATCATGTGTGTTAATCCAAGCACAATCTTTACAGAAACCACATTTGCGTGTACCTCTGTTAGGCCTTGTAGGAGCAGCCTGAGTGATATAATTTCACTTCTCTATTCCAGCTTTTTGGCATAAAAGCCTCTTTAGATTCTTTTTGTTCTTAAATGCAAAGCTGGGTTTTTCTCCTGCCAGTTCTTTAATTCTAATATCTGAAGTTAAAATCGACCAATATTTTCTAATAGTGCCACATACAGCTGCATTGTCTCTGCTATATGTGATTGTACACCTTACTTTATCTTCTTTGGAGCAGCTTTCTTTTTTCTTATATATTTTATATTTGTTTGAGCGGCCTTTAGTGGTGTGATTTGCTTTTTGTGCTTAATCTCGTACAGACAACAGATACAAGAAATCAGGATGACATTGCAACACATGAAACAGTGAACTTGACAACTCCTAACACTGAGTCTTCTATGCATGAAATGCTAAAATGAAAATGAATTTTGTGCAGTTTATTTGTGGCTATCATCCCCCTCCTACCAAAACCCAATCACATGATGTGTGTGTGTGTGTGTGTGTGTGTGTGTGTGTGTGTGTGTGTGTGTGTGTGTGTGTGTGTGTGTGTGTGCGTATATATATATATATATATAATATACATATATATATATATATATATAATATATATATATATATATATATATATATATATATATATATATATATAAATATATAAATATATACATATATAAATATATATATGTAATTATCATTCTCAGAAGACTGACATCACAATAGCTAAGTTCCAAGACATAACTTCGGAGCATGCAGATTAAAAAACGTGCGGGCGTGTATGTGTGCGCGTATATATATATATATTTTCTATATATATATATATATATATATATAAAAATATATAAATATATATGTATATATATTTATATATATATATATATATATATATATATATATATATATATATATATATATATATATATACATATATATATGTAATGATCGCTCTCAGAAGACTGACATCACAATAGCTATGTTCCAAGACATAACTTCGGAGCATGCAGATTAAAAAACAATGTTTTAACCCAACACACCTCGTGCTATCTATATATACCAATTACAAGACTGCACAATACCAGGGAAAGTGTAAATTCACCACCCTTGGTAATACAGCAATCTCTCACCATTATCAAACAGATTTTCTCTGCAGTAAAAGATACAGGCAGAAAAGCTGTTGACGAAACAAATGGTACATCTATATTATCAGGCCCATGTATATATATATATATATATATATATATATATATATATATATATATATATATATATATATGGGTCTACCTGATAACACCGACATGTGAAAACACTGACACAAAACCGAAAGTTCAAAAACAGGAAACTTCACATGCCCAGCAAACTACAGTCCTGACAATCAACAAACAAAACAAATCCCCTGTCCAAAAAGCACACACACAACACAAGCACACCAAAAACCTTACAAACCTACACTAAACCTTACATACACAACTATCTATGGACTAACCTTAACCCAAACCCGAACGCTAAGGTCCGCCACTATCGCACACTCACCTAACCCGCGCCCTAACCCTAACTCACTTAATCCGCCTCTAACCCTAACCCCACACTTACCTTAACATGTCGGTGTTATCAGCATCAGGATTTTCAACTGTCGATCATCTCCATTGTCGATCTTCCGGTGTCGGTGTTCTCATCGTTGGCGTTTTGCAGTTTCGGCATTATCAGGTAGACCTATATATATATATATATATATATATATATATATATATATATATATATATATAGTAAGTAATGTCTTTCGGCTTTTCCTAGTCAAGGGTCGCCACAATGGAACTCTGGTCTGCTAATGATTGGCAGTAGATTTTTACGGTGCCGAGTTGCCAGCCTGATGCCCAGCCTTCAAAGAAGGCACACCCATTCACGTACGCACCTACCTACATGTCTTTAAACGTCACTCAACCGCATGGAGGACATGCAGACTCCACACAGAAGGTGCTCCAGATGAGAATCGAACGAGAGAACCTCTTACTGTGAGGAGACAATGCTAACCGATGCACTACCATGGCCCTGTATATATATATATATATATATATATATGTATATATATATATATATATATATATATATATATATATATATATATATATATATATATCTAATCTATATATATAGATATATATATATATATATATATATATATATATATATATCTACACACACACACACACACACACACACACACACACACACACACACACACATATATATAGACAGATCTACTGAAATTAGTCTGAACTTCAGTAGATCAATACGAAGAACACTGACTAAAAAAGGTCAAGAAAAAAAATGACTGACCCTAATGCACATATTCCAAGGCAAGGCACAACCTTGGATCATGCAAAAGAAATCTGCTGTGACCCCCACACCCCCTGCTAATTATATATAAATATAACTTCAAGAACTCACAATCCCCAGGGAAGGGATATATTATCCGACTCTGGGGACTGTCTCAGTATTGCACACCTGACATCCCACCAAAGTGTATCAACATTTGGGAGTTTCACTTATTTTATATATACATATATATATATATATATATATATATATATATATATATGTGTGTGTGTGTGTGTGTGTTTGAAGTTGCAGCAAGAAAGGATGTTTTTAAATTTAGAATTCACATCCCAGATATAATTTATATAATGCAAAGATTCTTAGTGTCAAGGGATTTGTGACTAACATATCAAAAGGATCTGCTCCAGGGTTCTACAGAGTCATACTTTGTGCCCTGCACAATTCTTTTTTTCATATTACAAATACTTCTGTTGCCCTCCTAAGAACCATCACAGGTCTGTTTCATGCTCACTCCATTCACATGACAGCACACAAAGAATTAAAAAAAGAAATGTTGTTGTGTGCCGTACTGGTCTTCTGAGCTGAAGAATTCTTAATATGGAGTTCCTTGGTGTAGATGGATAAAGCCCTTTCTATTCCACAGGAGACCTGAGTAGTAGCTCAGGTACCTATAGAGTGATGGTGAGTGAGTCAGCAGTCCTAAGGGCAGTGTGGTGGTTGTAGCTTACCACAAGAGTGATACATATCAGGACCTCTAGGTATTACCCCAGGGAGTTAGAGTTGCTTTAGCACCACTAAAGCCATGGTTAAGAATCCAACTTATGCAGCATACTTCCTCTTGGGGGGCAGCAACAGCAGGCTTGGAGGAGCTGCCATGCCACAGAGTGGTGCTAATAAATGAAAGAGAGTGGGCAGCCTCACAAGACAAGCAATCCAATCCAAAAAGGAGCATAAGGTCTTATCAACCCCCTGTACCATTTAACTCTTGTGTGTTAACCTAAATGCTACCCCTCTCCCTGTCCCTGATGTCAACCCTGCATCTCACCTTCAGAAAAAATGTTCCCTTATAATACCACTATGTAGGACTGTCACACACATTACATATACATGAACACATGAACACATGCAAAAAAAAACAACCTATCCCTTTACCTAGACTTTACACTAACCCTAACCCACAAACACACACATGCACCCACCCACACCTGATGCTGCCAGTTACAATCACCAGAGTATTTGAAGCATTTCCACGTATCAAATGAACCCTCAGAAAAACTATTTTGGTAAAATGAGCACTCAGTAAAATGGGTGTTAAGTAAAAAATGCAGAAATTCAATGTGTCTGCAAAAAGAAGCTTTATGAAGGTTCAGCAGAGTGAAAAAAAAATTGTTTACCAGGATGGTCCAACTGGGACAGTGCCCATTTTCAGCAGAGGCCCGGGGAGAAAAGCTCCAGCTTAAGCTTACATACAAAGTCATCACATCAAGTAATAGAAATTATAGACAAAAAATGAGTGTTAACACATTTACAGGATAAAAATTTAAAAACAAAAATATATACATATTTTTAGTCCGTTTCTCATAAAATTGTAGTTTTTTGGCAAATCACTGAGGACTGAAGCCAGAAAATAATTGCAGCCATTTGATTTTCAGACTTAATATCTTTCAGAAAATTCATGCTAATACATAACCTGTTGCTCTAACACCTTTCTAAGTTTGTAAAAGCAATATTTAAAAAGTGTCCCAATTTATGGGGCCTTTGTCCCCCCATTATTTGTGGCTTTGTCCAGATTTGTTGCTTGAGAGGTTGAGAGGTATGGTCCCACTCTGGGAAGTATTTACATAGTTATTAGGCAGCTTAGCACTATGGTTTAGAAGGACAAGTGCAGGATCATATTTTACTCTGTTGTATTGATTTTAATCTGCTCTAAAGCATAAAGAGTATTTCAGGATACCCACAAGGGGACTTGAGGGGGTTCATTGTGTGTGTTTTATTTGTATATGTATTTTTTTACATTTTTATTTGCATAGTACAATTTCATTAGTTGACTTAGAAAGGATATATTATTAATTAAATTATGTGGAGTTTTAAAACCGATTTATGTTTTAATATTCATTACCCATAAAACATGCTGTTTTGAACTCTTTCCTATAGATATGAGCTGATACGATATCTTGTGATATTTTATTTCAAATTCTTCAAGTGTATTATAGTGTTTATTTCCTAAGCAGTAAATATAGCAAAGTGAAGAAATGAAAACATCATAACATTCTTAACCTTTGTAAACATATTGCAAATAATGCGGAATTATGCAAAAGTAAACACTCTTAAAGCAACTGAATGCTGACAATCTACTGCAAAAGCAAGCAAAGGGCATGCAGAGATGTCCAAAAGGTCCAATGCTATAATATCCACTAAAAGCACCCGTAATGATGACATACAATAAACAACTCAAAACCTCCCAAATTCCAACCAATGAAAAATCATTTAATACCTTCAACCTAAGCAAAGCTGAAACTAGGACAAAGGTTAGGGTTTCAAAAACTGTATAAATGATTTCCCAAAGTTCTCAAGTCAGAATAATCCAAAACTCAAAAGATAACTCTTTTAATTGGACAAATCTTTGTGGGCAAAACGAAGGCCAGATTCCGTATTCCCAAACATAAGCATGATAAGCTTAATGTCGATCAGCAGCCAATGCAGCAGAACAGTTAACAAATGCCAGAAAATCAATGAAGGTCTGCCAAAATTAGCAAAACAAGGACCACACTCAGT
The DNA here is from genome assembly GCF_019279795.1 of Protopterus annectens. Classification (NCBI taxonomy): domain Eukaryota; kingdom Metazoa; phylum Chordata; order Ceratodontiformes; family Protopteridae; genus Protopterus; species Protopterus annectens. The sequence continues at coordinate 201,561,531 of NC_056725.1, read as the reverse complement.
GCACTCCATTACTGATACCAATGATATAACATAAAACACAAGCACATTGAGCAGTTCAAAACATCTGCCTGGCTTAGCATTAATACACAATTATAACAAAAATGGTTTCAGGTATTCAAATTTCAGAATTCAGATAAATAAATAATATAGGTAAACATGACATCTAAAAGTTTGTCCATTTATCCATTGACAGTCAAATTCTCTGCCGTCTTTGGCCATCATAAATACTAATATTATATTATATTATATTATATTATATTATATTATATTATATTATATTATTTCATAGTTTACTTTTTTGCACACGCTAATAAAACGGTGTTTAATGTCGTTAAATTAAAATTTTCTCTAGCCTGG
>NC_056725.1:201508674-201556174 GCF_019279795.1 Protopterus annectens | reverse complement strand
GCTATGGGCCAATTCTGTGGTTGTTCTTTTGTTTGGCAGATTTATGTCTTGGTTGGGATTTTTATGCTGTAAACAATGGACTGTTTCATGGCTTGATATTCTATTTTGCTGAACTGTAGGCCACTGGGCATAACTGTATAGCACACAAGAGACAAGGAAGGAGGAAGAGATTTTATCACTGTGCCCCTTTTACAACTGAGCACAGACTAGCAGCATGCAGCACAGTGTTGCAGCATTAGCAGAGTATTTATTCCAGCCCTTCTAGACATAATTTCAGTCTCTGACCTATTAGGTACCAGATACCCAAAGATACGGCTACACAGTAAGATATCTTTTTGTGTTGGGATTACTACTTCCAAAGCTCTTTTTGCGTTGGGATTACTACTTCCAAAGCACTTATACTACCCATTGCAGGGTTAGTTATAGATTTATTAGCTATATGTCCCCTTCTATGTCTACTACAAAGCAAACTGATTACCTAAATGAAGCTACCCATCAAGCCTAATACCAACTTTCTGATATAAAAGGTCCCTCCCAACCAGAGGTGTGAACCTTCTTGTCCTTGTCCTTACAAACTACACCACATCATGTTCCACCCCTACTTGCCTACACCTCCATTATAAAATTTGGTCACCTAGATACTGCCTTCATCTTCAGTCCATGCCATCTCACTCACAAAGTACCTACATTACTTTGGATTATTCTAACGTGGTATGTAGGATGTCCAGGCTATCGCACTCCAGTACCTATGTTACTTTGGATTATTCTAACGTGGTATGTAGGATGTCCAGGCCATCGCACTCAGTACCTATGTTACTTTGGATTATTCTAACATGGTATGTAGGATGTCCAGGCCATCGCACTCAGTACCTATGTTACTTTGGATTATTCTAACGTGGTATGTAGGATATCCAGGCCATCGCACTCAGTAACTATGTTACTTTGGATTATTCTAACGTGGTATGTAGGATATCCAGGCCATCACACTCAGTACCTATGTTACTTTGGATTATTCTAATGTGGTATGTAGGATGTCCAGACCATTGCACTCAGTACCTATGTTACTTTGGATTATTCTAATGTGGTATGTAGAATATCCAGCCCATCACACTCAGTATCTATGTTACTTTGGATTATTCTAACATGGTATGTAGGTTGTCCAGGCCATCACACTCAGTACCTATGTTACTTTGGATTATTCTAACATGATATGTAGGATCCTCAAGGAGTACAAAACCAGTTATGAACTTTGAACTATTTCCAGTGTAAACAACAACCAAAGGCCTTCTTTAGTTAAAACAGGAAACTTAAACTAACATTCAGTTCTGCCTTGAAATTATCTCCAAGAGTGTGTCTCACTCTAAACAAGAGAATATAGCTAATATATTTGTTGCTTACTTTAGTATTACCTTCATGCCTCCACACCCTGTTTCCCACATAACCTCCCTCCTCCAATTGTACCATCCTTGATTAAGTGTTTTTTGCTCTTTCCAAAATTAAAACACTAACTCCATTGGATCCAACAATATTGAGGATGTCTGCTTGTAAGTATCAAACACCAAATAACCCACATTTTCTTAAATCATCATAACCCTAGTCTTTTCAAAGGCTATGTATCTGAAATTTGGTGAACAGCACTGGCCTGCGTGACCCTGAATTCGTGCAAACCCTACCCTTCCCCTGGGATAGGTGAGCAGGGTACACCCCTTCGGTCAAGCCCCTCCCTGCAGTGTAGGTACCTTTAATTGAACACTGGCAATCTGGGTCAAACTCAGGGCTCCATTTATCTGTGTCATGAAGAAGAAATGTTGCACAGTTAACTTTGGTCAGACTATGTCAGTAGTGTTCTTCTTAAAACAGATCATGTTACTAAAGACCTGGTTAACCCCACTAACAATGAGTTCAGTTTTCACTATCATGTTTTATTTGTGGTCTCATACAGCTTATCAATAGTGCATGGAAAACCGAGATTACACTTTGATATTGTGACAAAGACAAACTAATTAAGCACTCTGTAGCCTGAGACTCAATCTTAAAAACTGTTAAGCACCCCTGCTTAAGTCGTTAAGACTAAGTATCATGCTAGGCAGTAAAACCTGTCACTACTGGCTAGCAAACAACAGTGGCAGAATTAAAAACAGATTTCTTTCTGCCTGCTGTTTGTATTACTAATCTTCTCTGTCTTTTCTGACTTTCTTATCCTAACATAAAACTAAGTGTCACACTGCCTTTTTGACAGGGCTCACTAAGTGCTTTAGGGCTATGAAAGCTAGCATAACATTTAGCACTTTTTTTTCTGTAACTAGTAGTATATACAGCAGATGAAGGTCCGTGTACTACAAAGAATTATGATCGGTTGTCTGATCATAACATTAAATTATGTGTAACATGGATGCCTAGATTTACCTTTTGTGCATTGCTCTCAGGGTGAACTTCTTGGCATCTATGTCTCAAACACCCAATACCATGGTTACAATCAGGGATCAGCTCATAATCCTCTATGTTATGGAATTTCTTTTAGGCACAAACCATATGGTCGACACCATATGATTGAAGTTCCGTAACTTCAAAATTAAAAAAATAAATAAAGAAAAGAAAGAAAACATACCCTAATGGGTTAAAGTAGAGGGGCAAGACCCTCCCTGCACCCCCCATGTGGAGGGATGCACATCCTACACCCCCGCTACTTAAATATACCAACTCCGAGATCGCACTTTAATGAACTATGGAGCGGAAAGGGAAGATTTCCCTTTCCTACACTGTAGTGTGATCGTAGAGTTGGTATATTTAAGTAGCGAGGAGTGTGGGGGTGCAGGGGGGCTTGCCCCCCTGCCTACACCATTTACTTTCTTTTTTTTTTTAATGAATTCGAATTTTCAATTGTTCCATCATTAAAAATCGACCTTTAGTGATTCGAACAATTGAAAATTTGATGTTCCAGTAAGAACCCCTTTACTCCACCCTCATCAGATCAATTATGAAATACAGTGCCCTCTTTGGAATGCACCTCTCTAATCACTGTTTACCATTTGATAGGCCCATAAGGATCCTGATGAGAAAAGTTGCTGGTTTAATACACAAAAGCTACTTCAAAAAATCTCTATCCCCTACTCAGTTTAGTATAGACTCCACAGAGATGATCTTTGCCTAGCCTTTTTGGCTATGAAAGCCCCCTTACCTTTCAACCTATATGGCGCAAACAGCTCAACTAATACCCACTTCATGGGCATAAACCTCCAATGTAAGTTAGACAATATCTGCTGGTGTGACAGGTTTCTTATCCAATGTATCCCCCACCTTTTAAATAGGCTTCCTATGCACTTCAAGCCTTTAAAGCAAACCTTGATGATGGGTAAACCATTCCTGGCATTAATGCTAATGACCTCCTGTCCACATGGAAGTAGTCCATCCTTATTACAACGACTGATGTGGCTAAGCTTCTTTAATGTTCCATGTAACAAAACAGGACCATGCTGCAGGAGAGTCTGAAGTATCAGCTAACGGTCATGGATGTCAGCTGCAGCTGATCCTGAGCACCCCAAGAACCACAGAGAGACCAAGGTAATGGAATTGAGGAATACTGACCTGTGATGCATGCAATGCAAACCCATGCACCTCCTGTAGGTATCCACAACTAACAGTCATACCCTGCATTGGTGCCTGCAATCCCAAGCACCACATACGAACTACAGACTCCTGCAGAGTAAGTTGGAGCTGTGTGAAAATCAGCTATTAGCACTACTGGAATAATTACAGTAACAGGATGCAAATGGAACCACTACACATACATAGGGAAAGAGTTATGTCCATGTAATTCACAAATGATCCAACTATACTATAAAACAACTTATGCTATTATACGAGGAAAAAACAGCAAAGACTACACTGGTCACACCAACATTGACACGTAGTATGCACACTGTCCTCCATCACCTGACACTATCCTGTTCAGCTTCATAGGCCACAAGGAGCAGTACCCCACCCTTCTTCTGATGCAGATCATGTGCCCACATTGACAAAGTGAAAGTGAGTCACATATATTAGCCAGCAAAGAATGCAATGTTATGCTGTACTGGAGACTGGTTCCTCAGTGACTTTCCCAGCAGTAAACAATAACTGAATGGCAGGTATGGTGAGATTTCACTTCACACAGCTGAAATAACTAACACAGAGATAAGAAGATTCATTCCACATCCACAGTGCCACAGTTATATTACAGTCTAGTAATATATGGCTGCAGTATTTGCCAGTCTTTCTGTTGCTTGGTATTTGCGAATATTTGCATGCATACCATGAATCAAACATCAGATTGCTTTTGCACAACTGTATAAGTGCACAGTTACACACCTATGCCTCTAACCTTTCAGTATAGCTGTGTCCCTCTGCTACCAGCACCAGTATGTGCACAAACTATATGAAGAGACTATATGAACAGAGACATAATGGAGCTCTCGAAATATGGTTTCAGGCTGATATGAGCCTAGCACTGAGCAGCATTTTACCTTTTCCAACGATAATGCCACAATATGAACAAAAGATGATTGGCTTTAATAATTGGCTTAGTTTCTGGTGTCATTCTAATGGGGTGCAATATTTATCAGCATGGAAGGAGATGGTCAACAGACCATGCTGCTTTGCCAGGGATAGTTGCACCTCTCCCCTCTAGGCTTTCAAATATTAGCTAAAACATTGTCTTCCCCCATATTGCTTTTTTAGGCAATGCCAAATTGAAAGTACTTCCAACATAGCAAATCAAAGCCAAGAAAATCTGAAGGTATTACTGCTCAGTGCTAGGAGCCTAAACAAAAAACTCCACTCCCTAGAAGCTCTCTTCACCCTAGAGAATGCCACCTAAACCTAGAATATTCAGGAGCTACTCTAAGGCTAACCTCCTGCTATTAAGTGATAATCTGACAACATTTCAAGCCCCATAAATTCTGATAAAATTGTGTCCTATGCAAAACTGTTTACAGAAATCCTGTACAAGTATGTTAATAGCTGCACAGAGGCAGCTGTACCCACCAAGAAGAAGTACAGAACCAACTCAAAAAACAAGCCACCCTTGTGGAATCACAAAATCAATAGGCTGTATAACAGAAGGAAGAAAATCATGGCAAATTTAGGAGGTGCAGCACCCATTTGGATAAAACCACTCTCATCAAACTAAACAAACAACTCAGAGGACAAATAAAGTCTACCAAAGCCAAATTTGGGGTAGGTTTGGCCTCCCAGGCCAAGGACAACCACAAAGCATTCTTTATCTATGTCCGCAGCCTCAAGGCAATACATAATTGTGTGTAGAGCTCATTAAAAATGGAGCCACCTATACTGAGCCAGAAGATATAGCAAACCTCCTGGCTGATAAATTCAGCTCCAACTTTACCCCCCCCTCTCTCTCCCTCAACATTTCCTCAAGAAATGCCATCAAATATAACTCCCCCTATTATCACTAGGGAACAGGTCCTTAATGCTCTCTAAGACCAAGAACACTGCATCAATGGGCCCAGACAATATCTCAGGATGCCTTCTAAATAGCATGAAACATGACCTATCAGGGCCTCCAAACAGGCTTTGTGCCTCATGAATGGAGACCAGCAACAGTCATCCCTCTGCACAAAGGTGGGCCATCTACAGACCCTGGAAAGTACAGACCCATAAGTCTCTCTAGTCTTATATGTAAAGCCATGGAAAGAATTATCACGGAAATGATCAATAGAGATGTAGTAAACCTCCAGACAATGGACCCAACCCAGTTTGGTTTCGTCAAGGGCAGATCATGCCTACTCAATCTGGTGGACTTCCTTCAGAAGGTAACAAAAGCAATGGATGAGGGAAAAATGGCTCACACTGTCTACCTTGACCTGGCCAGGGCATTTGAAACAAAACCCAATCAGGCATTGTTGACAAACTCAAGAAGTTAGGTACAAACTTGTATGTCACCCAGTGGATAGCCAATTGGCTCACAGACAGGACCCAGGAAGTTAGAATTGGGGAGTCCACTTCTACAAAGAGGCCAGTCACAAGTTGATTCCCTCAGGGATCAGTCCTTGGACTGCTCCTTTTTTGCATTCACTTCTCTTAAGTCAAGGCCAATGTCAGTGGTCTCTGGCTGACTACATTTGCAGATGATTGCAAATTAGGAGCTGTCACTGAATCCCACACAGACATAAATGTTTTCCAAAAGGAGCTGACACAGACAAACAACTGGTGACAAAGCCATGGACTAAAACTAAATGCCAAAAAATGCATAACAGTATTCTTTGGGAAGTCATCCATCCCTGGCAACTATCATATTGACAGCATACTCCTTAGAGGTGACCCAGTAGTCAGGGATTTAGGGACACGCATAGACAGTAAGCTAGCTTTTGACCATCACATGTCTGCAGTAGTGAGGAAATCATTCTATGTTGCACAACTTATAAACAAAGGTATGGCATCTAAGTCCAAGGAAGTTATTGTCCCACTGTATTCAGCATTCATTAGACCTATCATTGAGTACAATGCCCCCTTTGGTATGTACCTAACCAGGCATATTCAACAACTGGAACATCCACAGAGGTTCTTTGTTAAAAGAATAAGTAAAATGTTCTATGCAGACCGCCTCAAGGACCAATCCCTGTATTCTGTCTCCTACAGGCTTTTGAGGGGAGATCTATGCCTGGCATACAGGGCATTGTCAGACCCCACTCTGATAAACCTCCTGCATATCTACAAAACAAACTGCACCAGAATTACCTGTTCTAAAGACTTAAACCTTGCCTGTGATATAAATAGGACTTGCTGAAGAGATAGGTATGTATCCCAAAGCCTACCCCATCTATGGAACAGGCTCCCCATCCATGTGAAGCAGAGCTCCTCCCTAACACAATTCCAAGTCCAGCTTGGACAATTGGATGGGGAACAGGAAATTCATCCCGGGTTTGGCACCTATGTCTCTAATGGATGCAGGCAACCTGTAAATGTTTCATCTCCCAAACCCCTGCTTACACTTATCAAGGGCATCAGAACTTGTCAGAGATTCGGGATGCATGGCTAGGCTTAAAAAGGCCCTTGTGGTCATTAGCCAAGTAAACACCTATGAACCTATGTCCCTATGAACCACAGACACAGAGGCTATGCACAGAGTGCACCCTTCTGTAGTGCTGCAGTACACTATCACAAATGTCTCAGGGCCACCCTAAATAGAAAGTGATCCGACAAGTATATTTCATAGCTAGAAATTTCTCTGATCATACTTGCATGGCTAAACAACCTTGAGCAGTTGCTTTCACAAGAAAAATTCATTATTGATTTTTGAATTTGTTTTTCCATTGATTAACATTTGAAGTTCTAAACTGGATAGAGGCATGAACCTTTCTTCCTGGCTATTAGCCAGGCAACAAATCAGAAAGCAGAGGTAGGAAGAAAGGTTCATGCATAATTTAGACATGACCCAAACTAAACCAGTATTATCCAGTGGCTGGGAATCACTTCCTTTCAGAGGGGATTTTCATTATGACACTTAATTTTAATCTCCAGGGTGAGGAGTCTAGAGTCAAACTCCAAAGACTCTCATCATTAGAAAGTAAATATTTTTTGCAAGCCTTAATTTCTCCTCTTGCACTGGCTGTATGTATGCTGAATGCCCAAGGTATGCCATTCTCCTAAGTGCATGCTTGTTTCTGAATCTTCACAAGGAGGCCTGTTGCATGAGTGACACACACATCACTGCCCTATCACACTGCATGCTGTGCACCTCTCACATATCATTGCCCCATCACACTGCATGCTGTGCATCTCTTACATATCACTGCCCCATCACACTGCATGCTGTGCACCTCTCACACATCACTGCCCCATCACACTGCATGATGTGCACCTCTCACACATCACTGCCCCATCACACTGCATGCTGTGCACCTCTCACACATCACTGCCCCATCACACTGCATGATGTGCACCTCTCACACATCACTGCCCCATCACACTGCATGATGTGCACCTCTCACACATCACTGCCCCATCACACTGCATGATGTGCACCTCTCACACATCACTGCCCCATCACACTGCATGCTGTGCACCTCTCACACATCACTGCCCCATCACACTGCATGCTGTGCACCTCTCACACATCACTGCCCCATCACACTGCATGCTGTGCACCTCTCACACATCACTGCCCCATCACACTGCATGCTGTGCACCTCTCACACATCACTGCCCCATCACACTGCATGCTGTGCACCTCTCACACATCACTGCCCCATCACACTGCATGCTGTGCACCTCTCACACATCACTGCCCCATCACACTGCATGCTGTGCACCTCTTCCTCTGATAAGCAACACCACTGAAGTAGTTCAAGCTGCCTCCTTCCCTCAGGATAGGTGAATTAGTGGTGAAAGCTCAGTCACCCCCCACCACCACCAACACCACCATCACCACTACCAACTCTCCAGCACCTGAGTCATTAATCAATCCTAGTTCATCTGGGCTGCATTCAGGACTGTATTACTCTACTCCATGGGACTGACTGTTTTATCAAACAAGGTATATCCTGCACGCAAGGAGTTGCACGGCTGTAAGGAATAAATAACAGAAAAAGACGCCAGCAACAAGGATGGACTGTAGATAGTAGTTTATTGAGGTATTAATAAACTACCAAAAGGTTCAAGCCCAGCCTTCTTCAGTGTATACCAACAGAACCCATTCAAAAAATTAAGGTGTTTATATATAGCATACAATTCATTGATTGGTTGTATAAATCAATCAATCAAGCTCATAAATATTAAACATGATAACATATCTAGCATTTCAATAATAAATGCAACAAAACATATCTGTGAATACAAAAAGTAAAATGACATATCATGTATGAAAAACTTGTGAAATCCATGTATATTATTTTTGTTATTATATTCTATAAGTGTTCATTTAATCCTGGATTTAACAAAGCACCAAGTTTGGTGATCCACTTCTTTTCTTTTAGATCAAGTTTAGTGTGCCAACCCCCTTTGTTACTTCTGTCACCAATAATTTTGTCAATTATTGTGAAACTGAGCTTTATTGTGTATCAGTGTGTGTTTGAATAGTGCATTAGATGTTTTCTTACATCTAATGTCGCTCAAATGTTCTGATATCCGTAGCTTAACTGGTCGCGAAGTTTGCCCAACATAAAATGAATGGCAGTTACAATGTGCCATATAGATGGCCCAATCCGTGTTGCAATTGGCAAAAAATTTATGTCGAACACATTATTACTGTTTCTACTGGTGAACTCTTTTGTTTTGCTATGAATTTACAGTTAACACAATGACCACAAGGAAAACAACCTATGAGTTTATCACCCAAAATGGTTGTTTGATATATGTTAAATAAAGAGGAATCAAAATGGTGTTTGTAATGATTAAAGTGTCCGCTAAATTTTTGCCCTTCGAAATGAAAACAAACATGTGTTTGGAACAATAGATTTGGTTTTAGCATCTGATTCCAGTATGTTCCAATTTCCTTTGATGATGTTGATGAAGGTATTGGTATTTCTACCATATGTGGTGGTAAGGAATATGCTTTTCTTGTTTGGTTTTGTTTGTATGTTAACAAGTTTGGTCTGTGTAGCCCTGATGCATGATTCAAAGCCATTGTGACAAAACCTGAATTATAACCCCTGTTCTTGAACCTAGTACACAAATCTTGAGCATGAACACCAAAACTAACATTATCAGAGCAATTTCTTCTCATTCTGATAAATTGCGATTTAGGAATATTTTTGGCAATGTGTTTTGGATGAAAGCTGGAGGCGTGGAGAATGGTGTTATATTCAGGAAATTTTCTATAGGTCTCAGTTTTTAAAGTATTGTCCATATTCCTTGTTACCAGGACATCCAAAAAAGTTATCGATTTTAGATCATAATTGATGGTGAATTTTATTCCCCATTTATTATCATTCAGATATTCTACAAATTCAAGGAGATATGGAACATCCGATCTCCACACCATCCAGCAATCATCCAAATACCTCCGCCAGATGTCTATCTCAGGCAAAAAAAGGTTGTGAGTAACATCATAGATCATAATGTGTTCCAAATAAGCCATAAATAACTCAGCATATATGGGGGCAAAAGATGCCCCCATAGCTGTACCATTAATTTGCAAAAAACATTCCTGATTGTAAAAGAAAACATTTTTGGTCAATACATGCTCAGTTAGGTTTAATAGTAAAGTATTGAATCCTGGTTGATACATGTTAGATTGATGTAACCAGAATTCAATAGCATCAAGTCCGGCCCAGTGTGGAATACTTGTATACAGTGAGCTCACATCCAAAGTACAGAGCCACCAATTTGAATCTAGCTGCATATCATTGACAATACTCAAGAATTGGGTAGTATCCTGTATCAAAAAAATTTGCCACAATCTTCCCAAAGTGTCCCGTAGCAAACGAAAAATACAATGGCAAAACAAAACTTCCAGGACACACCACGAGAAACACAAGTCTTCTAAAACAAACAACTTTATTCCAAGCGATAAAAGTTTGTATAAAGCGCTTTCACATCGTCCTGCATGCTTCTTCAGATAGCTTGAAGTCCAACTGTTTTATACATTTCATTATTAACAATCATTCAATTCATCAATTTAACAGAGCTATCAAGCCATAATTATTCAATTCAGCAGAAGACCTGCTGTATAGCTTCAAACACATCATTTCATTCATTTTATATTTCATCTCATTCATTTAATATAACCAATCTCACCCCTTATTTTCTTTCATAAAAATCACAGTCGCTTCATCTGAGCATTCCATATTTCACATATGCTTGTATATATCATCTAAAAACCATTTCAGGGCTTATAAAGTTTAGAAAAGATTATTTTACAACACTGCAGTTATGTCTTTTAGCAAAGTGCACATTGACGATGGTGCCTTAAACTATGAGGATATTTACAATACTGCTTGTAGCAGTATAAGAAATGAATGAAGTTTGTTTTTGGCTAGTTAAGAAATATTACATCTAATGGCAACATCCTGATGGCGTGTTGGTTGATGTCAGCAAGGTTCTATACTATGAGCTTTTGTTTACGCTCATTTTTATGACAAGAGGGGAATGCGATCTGCTTTTTTTAAACTTTATAAGCCCTGAAATGGTTTTTAGATGATATATACAAGCATATGTGAAATATGAAATGCTCAGATGAAGCGACTGTGATTTTTATGAAAGAAAATAAGGGGTGAGATTGGTTATATTAAATGAATGAGATGAAATATAAAATGAATGAAATGAAGCGCATGTATTTGAAGCTATACAGCAGGTCTTCTGCTGAATTGAATAATTATGGCTTGATAGCTCTGTTAAATTGATGAATTGAATGATTGTTAATAATGAAATGTATAAAAACAGTTGGACTTCAAGCTAAGAATTTTATCTGAAGAAGCATGCAGCTTATACAACCTTTTATCGTTTGGAATAAAGTACGTTGTTTTAGAAGACTTGTGTTTCTCGTGGTGTGTCCTGGAAGTTTTGTTTTGCCGTAGTATCCTGTATGCGAGATCTTACATATGGTAGTAGAGGTTTTAAATACATAGTCAAAAATTCAGAAAGTGGTTCTGTGAGTGAGCCCATGCCTGACACAATAGGCCTACCAGGTGGATGAAACAAATCTTTATGTATTTTGGGTAGAAAATAAATATATTGTCTAATGGGGTCAGAAATTGTTAGATGGTTTAATGTTTTCTTCGATATGATGCCATTGTCAAAGGCTGATTGTAAAAAATCATCAATCTGTTTTTTGAAAACTGGAGTAGGGTCAAGTGGCATCTTAGTGTAATACCGAGCATCATTCAACTGCTTATAAGCTTCATTGTCATAATAGCTCCAATCTAACACTACCACTGCCCCTCCTTTATCTGCATTTATGATTACCAAATCCTTGTTACGTACTAATTCCTCCAAACATGATTTCTCAACATCTGTCATGTTATTGGGCATAGGTAAAGCATGATTATACTGGAAGTGTAACTCATTTAGGACACTGCGTAAAAATAAATTAACAGTAGGATGCATAGGGGGTGTGAAGGATGAACTGTGGTATTTAAAGGAATCCAATTGTGTTGAATCAACATCTTCTTTATCCTGAAAAAATAACTTAAGATTCATTAACCTACAAAAAGAAAATAAATCCTGTGTAAAATTATCCTCAGACACAAAAAATCCAGGAATGAAAGACAATCCTTTATTTAGTAATGATGTTTGTTCAGCTGTTAATGTAATTTTTGAAATGTTATGTACATTGTTTACTTGTTCGACAACATTTGCAACAAGTTTTCCAGACTTGTGACTTTTTTTGTGCTTCCTACCACCCCTCCTCCCTCTGTGTTCCCTAAAGGGGACATGTTGTTTTTCCGTTTAGGGTTGGGGGAATCTAAAGTGGACTGTGTCTCCGTGTCTGTCCCAGATGATGTATCATAGTCTGTTGATTCTGCATTGGTACCCTTAGTTTTAAGTATAGACCTCGGGCGTTTCCTTTTGGAATTAGATGGATACTTATTGTTAGTTTTAATATATCCCTCTTGGAATTTGACATGTCTAACTTGTTTGAAAGGTTGTCCTTTCTCATAGTCCATAAGATCACGAGAAAATTTTTTAATTTTTCTCTCCTTCAAAATAGTTTCAAAACTCAATAATTCACTACTTAGTTTAGATAACAAGGCAGGAAAGAATGTCTCATGTTGATAATGATTACATTCTTGAATAGATTCTAGGACTGTGTTGGTCTCTTTGTCAATGATTCTAGTGTAGTAGTCAGACAAAGAACTAACAAACTTCATTGAATATTCCTGTTGAATCTGAGCCCATTCAGTCATTAAATTATCATCAGGATCTCCCACAAGTGGTTGGATTTTGACTCTGAGACCTCTAGGACAAATGCCCTTAGCCAAATAGGCCTTCAATAGTTTGTGGTGCCAAACACTAGATCTTAAAGTTTTCATATTTTTGTTTAGATTTGAAAAAAGTGTCTCACATTTTTGCTCTGGTTTAATAGCAGTAGTAATGCCAGAGACCAAAACTTCATTACCAATTCCAAAGGGTGCAAGGTCATCCTTGTCTGCTGATAAATCCAAAAGTATTTGGTTTAGATCCATAATATTTGTCTAATTTGGATATAAATTATTACCACGTCCTGTAAATCCTAGACAATATAAATGCATAAATAATGCACAATATTGCCACGTCAGCTTCAGGACAATAATGGTATAATGAAAACAAAAAATATACGAAGTAAGAATAATGTTTAGCACCCAAATTGGAAATAAACTCAATCCAAAGATTCTGAGATATATATATATTTTTTTTTTTTTTTTTTTTTTTTTTTTTAAGTCCCAAAGTACCAATATTCAACCGTGTTTATAAAAACTGAAGGAAGTTCAATGAAGTTTGGAAAGATATAACTTAGACCTGTGTCAAAAATTATATATTTTAAAAAATGTATATAGTGGACAAATCGCACTATACTAATTCTACAACTATATCAGAAATAACAGGCCTACTTATCAGTCCCAAAAATTGTAGATGAAACAATCTAGTCCAACCACTTTGTCAATGTTATAAAACAAAGCTTGTTGTTATGGAATGCTATATCCAATTATTTGGTATGAAAATGCATTAACTAGTCTACCCCTCATGTAACCTCTGTGGGGACATGATATATGAACAACAAATAGAGGCAATATTTATAACTAACAAAATAATAGTTACCTAATATTCAACAGCTAAATACTAGCATTGGCATACTTGTTCCAATTGCCAGAACACCACTAGTCCCTTATTATTATAAACCCAAAAAATGGATCATCATGGTCTGTATTGTTTAAACAGTCTGCTATATGAACAAAAAGGGGGGGGGGAGAAAGTATATGTATAAAGATATATCTGCTTGTTTATCCCAAAAGTGACACTATTGGGTCATGGTATATAATTACTGATGTAATAGCCTTAATGCTTGTAAAAAGTAAAATAATTTTGTCAGTAAACATCAGCTAAATGTTTGCATAAGCATGCACATAACAATGTCAAAAACACTGCTCTGCCAATATAGTCTTGAGTTGTTATACAAAGTCCTAACACTTGTAATGTGTTATATAAAGCATAGCTAACAAGTAATTTTAAATTGCACCCAACAATTTCCAAAAATAATCAGCTGACTAGTTAACGTTTCTAAACCATTACTAAAATAATGTCCAATGGTACATTTGCCAAAATCAGGAACATGCGATCAATATAGTTGCATGATTGCACTAGATATTCATGTATATGTATTGCAGCAATAATCGCAGTAATCGCCAAAAAACCTAGAATGCATAAACCAAAAAATGCACTATTTAAATTGCTGTGAATTATTTTAAATTGTGACTACCCTGAACAATGTTTTATAACATAAGTCGCTATACTGTAGGAAAAAACATTAGTTAAATAATAAGTACTTGTAGATGTCATTGGTTACACAAATAATAAAAAACGGCCATTCAGAAAAGTCCAAATCTTCTGAAAAAAAGTCCGCAATATATTGGATCCCATAGAAAGAGTTCACCATGTCAGTGATTTTGCAATTAAATGCGATGAATTCCATATAACCATATTGCATATAGCCAATGATAGTATAGATGTAAAATCACTATTCCATATGTTACGACCCCTTAGAAGTCAACATCAGCCTGGTTGCGGTTCGTGCTGTGCCCTTAAATTGTAATAGGCAACTGTTTGCTGTATTGAAGATCAGAAAGTTCCCAGTTACATTAATCACTAAAATATAGATGAAATTAGATGTTTAAATAACTGTATGCCAATAATGACACAAGTTATAAACACACACAACGAGAACAGGCCAAATATTTTAGGTACACAGTTATGACTTAATAATTGTCCACAAAAAATATAACCATGAGCGTTGCTCTATGCGACAAGTTCCATTTCCTGTTGTTGATGTAAAAAACAGATAGATATTGTCATACCACTGTGTATATCATGGCCCCACAATGATTAATCACATCCACGAAGTAATTGTAGATGGTTAAACCAAGATGGCGTATCATACAAAATCTTGTGTAACTCACTTTGTCCAAAAGAAAAGAATCCGGTCAAAACCTGTAGACCGACCAATGTTTAAACATGATATGTCCCGAAGTCAATAAGCTCAAGTATTAAACTGAGCCAAAAAATGAGCTTGAATAATTTAGAATCACATAAAGACCTTAACGGTAAGGCGAACACGCCGACACAGTCCAAACGATTCCCCCAGCAGGAAGTGAAGCAACGTACATCAAACAAGGTATATCCTGCACGCAAGGAGTTGCACGGCTGTAAGGAATAAATAACAGAAAAAGACGCCAGCAACAAGGATGGACTGTAGATAGTAGTTTATTGAGGTATTAATAAACTACCAAAACACCAAGTAGGTCCCACATACCGGTTTCCGCCCAGGTTCAAGCCCAGCCTTCTTCAGTGTATACCAACAGAACCCATTCAAAAAATTTAAGGTGTTTATATATAGCATACAATTCATTGATTGGTTGTATAAATCAATCAATCAAGCTCATAAATATTAAACATGATAACATATCTAGCATTTCAATAATAAATGCAACAAAACATATCTGTGAATACAAAAAGTAAAATGACATATCATGTATGAAAAACTTGTGAAATCCATGTATATTATTTTTGTTATTATATTCTATAAGTGTTCATTTAATCCTGGATTTAACAAATAAACACGGTTGAATATTGGTACTTTGGGACTTTAAAAAAAAAAAAATATATATATATCCCAGAATCTTTGGATTGAGTTTATTTCCAATTTGGGTGCTAAACATTATTCTTACTTCGTATATTTTTTGTTTTCATTATACCATTATTGTCCTGAAGCTGACGTGGCAATATTGTGCATTATTTATGCATTTATAATATATGACCATTATTGTCTAGGATTTACAGGACGTGGTAATAATTTATATCCAAATTAGACAAATATTATGGATCTAAACCAAATACTTTTGGATTTATCAGCAGACAAGGATGACCTTGCACCCTTTGGAATTGGTAATGAAGTTTTGGTCTCTGGCATTACTACTGCTATTAAACCAGAGCAAAAATGTGAGACACTTTTTTCAAATCTAAACAAAAATATGAAAACTTTAAGATCTAGTGTTTGGCACCACAAACTATTGAAGGCCTATTTGGCTAAGGGCATTTGTCCTAGAGGTCTCAGAGTCAAAATCCAACCACTTGTGGGAGATCCTGATGATAATTTAATGACTGAATGGGCTCAGATTCAACAGGAATATTCAATGAAGTTTGTTAGTTCTTTGTCTGACTACTACACTAGAATCATTGACAAAGAGACCAACACAGTCCTAGAATCTATTCAAGAATGTAATCATTATCAACATGAGACATTCTTTCCTGCCTTGTTATCTAAACTAAGTAGTGAATTATTGAGTTTTGAAACTATTTTGAAGGAGAGAAAAATTAAAAAATTTTCTCGTGATCTTATGGACTATGAGAAAGGACAACCTTTCAAACAAGTTAGACATGTCAAATTCCAAGAGGGATATATTAAAACTAACAATAAGTATCCATCTAATTCCAAAAGGAAACGCCCGAGGTCTATACTTAAAACTAAGGGTACCAATGCAGAATCAACAGACTATGATACATCATCTGGGACAGACACGGAGACACAGTCCACTTTAGATTCCCCCAACCCTAAACGGAAAAACAACATGTCCCCTTTAGGGAACACAGAGGGAGGAGGGGTGGTAGGAAGCACAAAAAAAGTCACAAGTCTGGAAAACTTGTTGCAAATGTTGTCGAACAAGTAAACAATGTACATAACATTTCAAAAATTACATTAACAGCTGAACAAACATCATTACTAAATAAAGGATTGTCTTTCATTCCTGGATTTTTTGTGTCTGAGGATAATTTTACACAGGATTTATTTTCTTTTTGTAGGTTAATGAATCTTAAGTTATTTTTTCAGGATAAAGAAGATGTTGATTCAACACAATTGGATTCCTTTAAATACCACAGTTCATCCTTCACACCCCCTATGCATCCTACTGTTAATTTATTTTTACGCAGTGTCCTAAATGAGTTACACTTCCAGTATAATCATGCTTTACCTATGCCCAATAACATGACAGATGTTGAGAAATCATGTTTGGAGGAATTAGTACGTAACAAGGATTTGGTAATCATAAATGCAGATAAAGGAGGGGCAGTGGTAGTGTTAGATTGGAGCTATTATGACAATGAAGCTTATAAGCAGTTGAATGATGCTCGGTATTACACTAAGATGCCACTTGACCCTACTCCAGTTTTCAAAAAACAGATTGATGATTTTTTACAATCAGCCTTTGACAATGGCATCATATCGAAGAAAACATTAAACCATCTAACAATTTCTGACCCCATTAGACAATATATTTATTTTCTACCCAAAATACATAAAGATTTGTTTCATCCACCTGGTAGGCCTATTGTGTCAGGCATGGGCTCACTCACAGAACCACTTTCTGAATTTTTGACTATGTATTTAAAACCTCTACTACCATATGTAAGATCTCGCATACAGGATACTACCCAATTCTTGAGTATTGTCAATGATATGCAGCTAGATTCAAATTGGTGGCTCTGTACTTTGGATGTGAGCTCACTGTATACAAGTATTCCACACTGGGCCGGACTTGATGCTATTGAATTCTGGTTACATCAATCTAACATGTATCAACCAGGATTCAATACTTTACTATTAAACCTAACTGAGCATGTATTGACCAAAAATGTTTTCTTTTACAATCAGGAATGTTTTTTGCAAATTAATGGTACAGCTATGGGGGCATCTTTTGCCCCCATATATGCTGACCTATTTATGGCTTATTTGGAACACATTATGATCTATGATGTTACTCACAACCTTTTTTTGCCTGAGATAGACATCTGGCGGAGGTATTTGGATGATTGCTGGATGGTGTGGAGATCGGATGTTCCATATCTCCTTGAATTTGTAGAATATCTGAATGATAATAAATGGGGAATAAAATTCACCATCAATTATGATCTAAAATCGATAACTTTTTTGGATGTCCTGGTAACAAGGAATATGGACAATACTTTAAAAACTGAGACCTATAGAAAATTTCCTGAATATAACACCATTCTCCACGCCTCCAGCTTTCATCCAAAACACATTGCCAAAAATATTCCTAAATCGCAATTTATCAGAATGAGAAGAAATTGCTCTGATAATGTTAGTTTTGGTGTTCATGCTCAAGATTTGTGTACTAGGTTCAAGAACAGGGGTTATAATTCAGGTTTTGTCACAATGGCTTTGAATCATGCATCAGGGCTACACAGACCAAACTTGTTAACATACAAACAAAAACCAAACAAGAAAAGCATATTGCGTCTTACCACCACATATGGTAGAAATACCAATACCTTCATCAACATCATCAAAGGAAATTGGAACATACTGGAATCAGATGCTAAAACCAAATCTATTGTTCCAAACACATGTTTGTTTTCATTTCGGAAGGGCAAAAATTTAGCGGGACACTTTAATCATTACAAACACCATTTTGATTCCTCTTTATTTAACATATATCAAACAACCATTTTGGGTGATAAACTCATAGGTTGTTTTCCTTGTGGTCATTGTGTTAACTGTAAATTCATAGCAAAAACAAAAGAGTTCACCAGTAGAAACAGTAATAATGTGTTCGACATAAATTTTTTGTCAATTGCAACACGGATTGGGCCATCTATATGGCACATTGTAACTGCCATTCATTTTATGTTGGGCAAACTTCGCGACCAGTTAAGCTACGGATATCAGAACATTTGAGCGACATTAGATGTAAGAAAACATCTAATGCACTATTCAAACACACACTGATACACAATAAAGCTCAGTTTCGCTTCACAATAATTGACAAAATTATTGGTGACAGAAGTAACAAAGGGGGTTGGCACACTAAACTTGATCTAAAAGAAAAGAAGTGGATCACCAAACTTGGTGCTTTGTTAAATCCAGGATTAAATGAACACTTATAGAATATAATAACAAAAATAATATACATGGATTTCACAAGTTTTTCATACATGATATGTCATTTTACTTTTTGTATTCACAGATATGTTTTGTTGCATTTATTATTGAAATGCTAGATATGTTATCATGTTTAATATTTATGAGCTTGATTGATTGATTTATACAACCAATCAATGAATTGTATGCTATATATAAACACCTTAATTTTTTGAATGGGTTCTGTTGGTATACACTGAAGAAGGCTGGGCTTGAACCTGGGCCGAAACCGGTATGTGGGACCTACTTGGTGTTTTGGTAGTTTATTAATACCTCAATAAACTACTATCTACAGTCCATCCTTGTTGCTGGCGTCTTTTTCTGTTACTGACTGTTTTATGCCATTTACAAAACGTGATATTTCAAGAGTTCTCCCATATACTGACAAGTCTTTCAAAGAAAGATAAAGCAATCTTAATGCCTTTCTGATTAGTTAGGATGAGGGCATGGCTCTGTATTATTTGTTTTAATTTTCTTTCTTTGCTCAACATGCCAGATTTTGTCATGTGTCCTCATCTTTGTGTGGTACATGTCCAAAGTGTCTGCGTTTCTTGCATGACTGTTCTACAAATATGTATTTCCAATTGTGTTCTTCTTGGGGTTAGTATGGACAATTTATTTTATCATGACACCCTTAATCTTTAATGCTTTTGAAGCTAGTGCCATTAGTCTCATGTACCTTCTCCTCAGCCACGTAAGGTATCATTCTTTTAAACTTAGAATCAAAAGAAACATGTAAAATCAATCAAAAGATTTTTAAACCTCTAGATCCACTTTTACAGTTTAGGACTAAATGAAGTTATTCATTGCCATTATCAAAATGGCTGGTTGTTACACTGACATTTTCTGAATAAAATACACTTGTAGTGGATATAGTGCCACGATTATGCTCTGAAGGTAGGAAAAAGATAAACTTTTAAGCATATCACTAACATGTAACCCAGTCGTAACACTGCTTAGGTGTAGGGGTGCTTAACAAGTTTGTTAAGAACATATAAATGCTGTTAAGTTTAGGTGTTATGCTGGCAAAGAATAGCAACAGAAGGTAAAACTGCTTTTAAAAGCTATTCAAATTTCACTTTACCACACTTTTAAAAAGAAAATTATGGTAGACCAAAATGACTAAAAGCTTTTAAAGCATTTTAATTCTACAGAGGCACCTTCATTTCTGCTTGCTATGCTCTCTGACAGTTCTAAGTATTTTATCAGCCTTGCAATCCTACAATTTTTCTTTCCTTTTTTTTCTTTTTTTTCTCCGTGTAACTGGTATTACATAAAGAACATATATCCCCATGGACTACAAAGAATTATAATCAGGACACAAAGCATAACCGTATATGGTGTTCTCAACATAGATGTCAAGATTCATTTGCAAGATGAATATTTTTGTTATCAGTGTCACGAAAACATAGTAAGCTGGTCATGATCGGACATTTGATCATAATCCCTGGAGTTCTAATTACTCACTTCTGTAGCACAGATTGTGCTGTGTTCAGCTTCACAAAAGCAGTGCTACTTCTATGCACTGTTCTGTTTGAGTCGTGCATATCAAAGCAAGGTTGCACACAAGTTGTTGCAAAAATGTAGATAAATCCTGATTCTGAATTTGTGGCTTTAAGCTGCTAAGATATGAGAAAGTATTTAAAGCTGATAAGTAAAGCAAGTAGGTACTTTATTTGCTGCATCTGTGATATTATCTCACATTTATGAATTCAATGAATCAAAGCCACAGAAAACTGATGTCCCAACCTACTGGCACAGAGGAATTGCACTCCTCATTAACTGAGGGCTGCCATGCACGAATAAGTTAACATATTACAATATCCTGTGTGATTGAACTTAAAAAAAATGAATACCACAACTTTGTGTGTGCATGGGTATGTGTGTGTATTTGTGTGAATGTGTGCATTCCTTTAATTCAAATCTAGACAGACAATGCTTCACTACATGAACACACTGTATAATTTCTTACTACAATGGATATTTTATTGCAGTCCATGTTCATAATCACTGTATAGGGAATTTACAAAAGGAAATAGAATTAAGTCTTTTTAAAAAAATTGAGCGAAGTCTTCTTTTAGACACCTTAACAGTGCCGCCATCATCATCATCATCAATGTCCTGTTTCCTTTTTTGTACATGTAGCTGGAGTGTCACACGTACTGTCACCACCTCTTTTGATTCACTGCCACTCTATCTTCTTCGACAATCATACCTGACGGTCACAGGTCTTCTCCCACACAATCCATCCATGTCTTGGTTGGATGTCCCCATTTTTTCTTGCCTTTTTCCTGCCTGCTCCAAATCATCACTAAATCATCTTCTGCTTTCCTGCACATATGTTTGCACCAGCACAATCTGCTCTCTTTGACCTTCTCTGCAACCGGAGCTATTTTGGCTTCTGCTCTGAGGACATCATTTCTTCATCTGTCCTGTAGTGGGCATCCTATTGCCCATCTCTGGCACTTCACCTCCATAACTTCTCACTCCCTCAGCTGCTCTACCTTCACTGCCCGGGTTTCTGTACCATACAGTTGTGACGGAAACACCATTGCTTTGTATATGTTACTTTTTAGTTTCTTTGGCATTATTCTGTCATACACCACCCAGACTCTCTGTGCCAGTTGGCTGCAGCCCCACTGATCCTAGCTTTGACCACCTTATTCAGACTTTCCTTCTCCTCAAACATCCGTCTGAGAAAACTTTAACCTGCTAATATGTCCCACTGTTTTCCCTTTCTATCTCAACTGTCAATTTCTTCCGATTTCACCCCGTTTGCTGCCATGACATCTGTCTTGTCTCTACTCAGTTTCATCAATGTGCCTTCAGTTTTGCATCCTATTCCTTGATCATTTGCTGAGGTTCCTGTTCAGAATCTGTTTGTAATACCACATTGTCTTCATAGAGCAGATTTATTGATCTGTCCCCCTTTGACCTGTTTGCTACTGCAGTATTTCACCAGTATGAATACCGGTGGGCTCAGAGCTGAATTATGATGCACGCACACTCCCACTGGTAATCCCTCAAACTCTCCCAAAATTGAAAGGAGTCAGGGGCAGCAGCACAGACTTTAGGTTGTACCTATTGGGTGAAGAGTTATGTAGATCATCTGCTTAAGGATTAGCTGTGGTGCTCAGTATCTTCTAGATGGGAGAACACAGATCACAGACTGCATGTCGTGTCATGCCTAGCCACTCAGTGGTATGAAATATGGCTCTAGGTGATTTGGTCATGTAGACGAAAATGGCCAAAAATAGGAATGGCTATTTTCCAGTAGTAAGTGGCTGGAGGATCTGACTTACTTTAACCTATGCCAGGACCCATGTGTGAGACATCTAGCAGCCCTAGGTCAATAAGATTCTAGCTGGATGGTATTCAGCTGCCCAGCGTGGGTTAAGCTCTGTTGAGCAAAAGATGGATGTAAAACCAATCAACCAGCCAAACATGAACTAATGATTGTAATAATGAATGCAGGTTCACTGACACAATGTAGCTTGGATTCAGAGTCTGCTACTCAGTGGCAGGATAGACTAGAAATAAAGCTGGAATTATAGTGAGAGCATGTCTTCTGAAGACAGAGAGGGATGTCATCAGAATTAATGATAGTTTTATGGCAATCAGACTCCAATGTAAGGATTGGACAGTATTCATAATTTCAGGCTTATGCCCTTGATCAGGGCTATGACAGTAAATGAAAGAGTGCAAAGAAGGGCAGTATTTGCTGATGGTGATAATGTGAGACCTGAACGCTCATGTCAGGACAGACAGACAGAAAGAACAGGGTATGAAGACTGTTTTGGTCTGCATGGGTTAGAAAACAGGAATAAAGAAGGGGAGGACATTCTAGACTTCATTCTTGCAAATGGCTTGATGGTGGCCAACACATGGTTCATCAAGACAGATAATCACAAAATCACATACAAGAATGGTCAATATGCAACTTAGGTAGACTTCATCTCAGTACAGAAAGGGCACTGAGGTAGAATCAGTGATTACAAAGTCACCCGCAGTGAAACAGTCGGCCCACAATATAAACCACTGGTTGTCATAATTAGCTGCAAGCAGTGGTCAGAGAAGGCTCTAATGTCAACAGAGACTAGGCTGAAGGCCTGGAAGCTCACTGGTGTGAAAGCACAGGAATTAAAGGAAATACCAATGGCTGTAGCACCTCGGGGAAAAGAGGAAAAAGACAGATCTAAACAAGAATGGCAGTGTGTCAAAACACCATGTGTAAACACTATAAAAGAGATATGTGGCCATGCCAGGAAATAAGGTATACAGGGAAAGTTGCTGGTATAATGTAGAAATCCAGGAAGTCATCATCACTGTGACCATCTGATTTAAATCATTAACTTTTGTTTAGAAGAAAAAAAAACGGGTGCAAGTTCATACTGTTAAGGTGGGCAGGTAATGTTAACTGAAGGCTCTGTCTTGCTTGTAGATATCTTGTCTCATCTGAAAAGCCATTATTTCTTCATCAAAACTATATTGCTACATTTTGTCAAGTATGGCTTCATTACCACAATTTTACTGCTGCTTTCTGCCTTCAGACTTCTACTAATGTTAACACTGACAGCCAAGGTGAAGAAAAGAGACGGTCACTAGGTGGCAGTACCGACTAGACAAACAGATAGATAATCGGTGTCCTAGTGGTTCAGTCTTCTCAGTATAATGTCTGAGTCATTAGTGCATATTCATAGTATGCAGATTTCTATTGTGCTTCTAATCATGTTTCACAAAGAAGTAAGGCAGCTAAATCAAAGAAACTTCAAAGACCAGTTTGGGTATAAATGAGGGATTTGTTTTTAGGAATACATTTTTTTGTAGAAAACTGCATATGGTTTCTTTGCACATTAAGGCTTTCAGTTTGTAAATCCTGCTAGCTGAGGTGAAGAATGCTTTCCAAGAGAATCACTTTATGCCTGTTAAGATAATTGGCTCAAAGGACACAGAGTCAACTTTTCAGTCACAAAGTTCTGTTTCTCAGTTACAAAAGTTAAATCCATGCAGAAGACAGAAATTTTTCAGAGTCCTCAAACAAAACAAAATGCCTCCTCCAAGATTTACTATAACAACCTGCAAAGCCATAGAGGAACATGCAAAGATGGCAAACAAATGTATTTAATGAAGGAAAAGGGCCAACCAGAATTATATAATGTACTGAGAATGCAAGGATGAACTGATGTTAATGCTTATGTATCTCTTTCCACCAGACAAATAAAACATTGTGCTTTTATATTTTCTTAACAGAATCTATTTAATCTGCTTTCCATATATCCGGTCCATTCTGTATATATGTTTAATACCATCCTGCTTTTATCACCATCCTGCACATATCAGCAGGTGATTATAAAAGCATCCTTCCTGCATCTACAATCATTTATCAGAACTCTACCCAGGTCATCACTTAAATTAAAATACCGTAAAATATACAAGTATAAACTTCACACAATGCAGATACACACACAACACACACACACAGACACAAACACACACACACACACACACACACACACACACACACACACACACACACACACACACACACACACACACGCACATGCACACACACACACACACACACACACACACACACACACACACACACACACACACACACACACACACACATTCACATACACACACACGTATGCGCGCACTCGTGCGCCAGACATATATACAACCCTAAACTACCCAAGCTCACCTAAAACAGAATTCATCTCCAATTCAGCAGTTAAAAATAATAAAAGAAAATAAAAATAAAGCAAAACACAGTGTCTCTGATGGCATGCAATAAATACATACTTCGCACACTACATATCCACTTATACATACATTAGGTTCAAAATCATAGTACATCAGCACCTAAATGTGACCTTTTACTCCATACAGTACTAGCTACACAACTGTGTGTGACTTAGAAGCACTGTTGGCAGTTGGTGCAGTGGGTCAGGCATATTAGCTGTAGTTGCAGTGGATTGATTCCCACAGCCATCATTCATCTACTGTTTGGCCAAGAAAAAAAATCATTTAACTAGCGAGTGCTTAAGGTCAACTGGAAATTTTAGCTAAGTTCCTCAATGGTCCCTTGGACTGCAAGACTAGAAACTACCTATGAACCTCCAGTCTGCTGCATGCAAAGCAATCCTTATGTCTGTGCATGGTGGTTCACAATTTACTGCACACCAACAACAGTACACATCCCTATGCCTGTACTGTGGCAAGCAGCTGTCAATGTATCACACTTACAGAAGTAACAGTTTTCATATAATAGAGCACACGCCATACTGTTGACAATGCAGATATCTGGCGATGTCACAGTGCTGTGATGTGTGATAGCACTATAACAGCTACAGACAAGTATTAGGGCTTTACTCGCTGCTGGTGTACCATTGTACAAATCCAGTCTTGGTCTGTGCATGCATAATGGACAGTCACTATAGTTGAGGTTAAAATTCATAAAGGAAGTGCAAAGCATGACAGAGACCAGCCCACTGCTCAGAGCTCATTTCTTTAAGAGACAGCATGTTGCTGAAATTAGACTAGGGTTAACTGGTTTCTCTGAATATGCAGCCATCAAGGTGTAACATACATGGCAGCAGTCCTCGTACTGTATAATATGCTTAGGAGTGTGACAAACATGGATGCCTTTAGGTACCACAGCACTTTGGTACACGATAGCCCTATCTACAGGCAAAGTCTTAGGGCTGTAAGAGTGATAATGCACTATTGCTACTGAAACTGCATTAGTATTTATTTTTATTTATTTATTTAACATTTGTTGACTGGGAAAGTCCGACTAGGTTCCACAGTGCCTGTTTTCAGTGGAGGCCCAGGGAGAAATGCTCCAGATGCATGTCTTTGGAATGTGGGAAGAAACCGGAGTACCCGGAGGAAACCCACGTGAACACAGGGAGAACATGCAAACTCCACACAGAAGGCACCCCACCAAGAATCGAACCGGAGAACCTCTTGCTGTGAGGCGACAACGTTAACCACTGCACCACTGCACCGCCAATCGATTCCGATCTTGGTGTATGTTACTGTACTGATATTCCTGTAGTGATATTCCATTCCCCAGTGCTTGAGGGGAGATGGTCTGTTGCAGTTCACAAACACCTGCAGCACTATGACCAAAACCACAGGGTATATACACAATTGTAATATACTTCACAGAAAAACAAGAAATACCCTTCCAAAATTTATAATTAAAGTAGCAGCAACTAATCCCCGAAGCTGTGAAAACCAAAAAGTGTGATCAGGTAGCCAAATATTACTCTAAAAGTTTATTAAAACATTATTAATAAATATATCAATATCAAAAACTCACTAAAAATTGATAATGGGTTCCATTTCAGACAGCACATATATCACATCTATCTTCAAGCAAATTCACAAAACTGAGATTTTCCAACTTAAACACCATTTGGTGTCACACAGTAAAAGCTCATAACAGATAACTGTTGTGATCTCATCAGAATTTCTCCCTATATTTTCCTATAACCTGCAAAGCTGAAAATTTAAATAAGACACCAAGATCGGAATCGATTTTATGGTTAAAGGATGTTCTGATACTAATTCATTCTAAGCCTTAAATATTTCCTAATATGTGTAGAAAAAGCACTTTCTGTTTTCCTTTACAGAAGCTGTTTTACACACAAGAAGTTATATCCAGAAGTCCAGCATATTACAATCCTGAGTCCAAACTGTTGATTAAACGTAATAACATTACTTGCTTTGGCTTAACTTAACTTCAGAAAACAGAAAATAGAATCCTTTGATTCATACACCTCTCACACTAGAGAAAACACCACTGTGCTACCATACAGAAATAAAACTGGATCCCCCACAAGCAGAGGGCTTCTTTGCTGCTCAATACTTTTAAACTCTTTCACAACTCTTACTGTCCTACACTTAAACAAAAATGTAAATTCCACTTCATGGAATGCTTTCTTGGGAGCCATGATATGCACCTACTAGACAGACCCCTCCTCTAGATAGCCCTAAGTGAAAATGTATTCTTTAAACTTGCCCCCTCCACTTGGAACACTCTTCCAGAGGAATTAATACTGAAAATCTATCACAATTCTGTAAACACATAAAATCCCACATACATAAACGATCCAAATACATTTGTTTTGATAACGAGATTAAACAACTCATAATCTTCACTAACATAATTTAACTCTTTGTTGCATACTCACAATGAATCTTTAAACGTTGCTATCATTGTCATTTATTTGTAAACATTTTTGCAAATATTAATATTTTCCTGCTATTTTATTTCCTTTGTCCTTACACATGTTACCTGCTACCAACATAAATACTTCTGTTTCGCTGTTATGTACAGTTAGTTTTATCATACCTTTGTAATTGCTTTTTTGGCAAGGGATGTGGCTGAAAATGGTCTGCAGACCAGTCTGGTTAAACTAAAATAAATAAAATTTATCATTAAAACTACATTTACCATAAGGATGGCTTGCCTAATTAAAATAAAATTAAGTTTTAAAATGTTATTTTCAAGTTTTGATTGGAGGCTAATTGACTCTGACCATATAATCATTAGTTGATGTATAGAAAGGTATTTAAGCTGTGGCCAGTCTTAGATTTGTTTGTATGTACTGTCCAAATGTTAGCCAGTTTTGAATTTTATGGCAAAGCATTGCCATTTCTTTATTTATTTTTTTATGTATCCTCCCCAAATACTGCTCCCACATCATTTAATACCTTCATTAAATCCCATAAAATACACAGGACTATGACTCTTAATGTCAGTCTAAGAAGCAGCTCTAATAGACTACCTGATTTTCAAGCTTTCATAATCCATTATTCCCATGATCTCCTTATAGCCACAGAAAGCTGGTTGAAAAAAGAAATTAAAAACAGTGACATCACTTTTTCTGGCTTCAACAAACTTAGATTAGATAAACTAAACAAAAATGCTGAGGGAATGACAATATTCTTCAATATATATATATATATATATATATATATATATATATATATATATATATATAATTTTCTTGGAACGAGATTGTTGTCTGTTTTCTTTAGATAGGTATTTGTATTGTTTATTTGTGTTTTTGAGTTACCGTATTGTTATTATTTGAAAAAAGAAAATTGAAATAAAGAGATTTTGGGAAAAAAAAAGTACCCTTGACCTATCACCTTCCCCCATATTATTCTAAATTTCAAATGTGCAGCCCTGTTTTTCACAATGCTTAAACTTAACAGTCATGAAAGCCTGGCCACAATAAGAGTATACATACTTCATGTTAAAAGTATCCCTGTTCTTGAAGACATTCTTTGCTGGGCCTCTGCCAACTCTTTATATTGAGAGAATGTAAACATTGGCTGTCAATAACCATGACGTCAAACACAACACAACTCCTTGGATAATTAATACCCCAACTAGATACCAAACACTTAAGTCAACAGTCTGCACTAGACTGGATGCTCACATCCATACCCAATGCATTAGTATCTAGTGGTACATTACCTAACACCCTAAGTGATCACCACTTAACATTAGCAGTCAGATAGCAAAACCAGGACCACAAACACCATCATATAATCTAGTAAGAAATCTCTAAACTCTAATTTCCAGATGGTAGCTTTTATCAGTACCCTAAAATTATATAGTTAGAATGTACTTAAACCCTCCTATAAGATGAGGATGAGATTTTTCTGCCTATGGCATCAACCAGTTTTAGTAAGCAGAGATAGCAAAATACATAGTTTTCTTTAGAAGAAACATTTTCTTATAACAAACATAGAGACAGGCAGATTTTGCGAAAACTGGAGCTCCAAATTTAGTAACAGGCAGAAGCTTAAAATGCTTTGCAATATTTAACAACGTCTATCCTACAGCAATACTTTAGAAGGAAAACTTTTGCTCTTGCAGCACTGAGTTACAAAAGTGCAAATATGGAAAAAAACTAATGGACTTGATCTCCCTGAAATCAGTTCATAGCCAACAGTTCTTGAGAAAGTCAAAGACCAGCCAAAAAGTATTTTCTCTGTCTCGTTTTCTCATAAGATTTCACACTGACAAGTGGTCAGTTATACTCCCAGCTGTAAAGCCAATAATGCAAAGTCGCTTTCATCAGGTCTCGCTCTGTCAAATGGTACTGTAACAGAAATAAGCAAGGAAAAAAATGCAGTCTGTCTATTCAGACCACTCATTGGCAAGCAGCGTCATCTCATTCAGTTTATGATTATCAAATCAGAAACCAGCAAATGGACACAAAAATGAAAACACTTACTTTTATGCCTTGTTGTGCATAAAAGTAAAAGCTGGTGTCACGTGCAACAAAACCTTTGTCACACTACTTACAATCTGTAGTGAGTAAAAGATCTCGAGAAATGAAAGTCTCTGGCAAACAATAGTCACTGGTAATAAAGTCTCTCAGGTAATAACTTAACAGCTGTATAGTCTAATATATTTGGGTGAAAGATATGACTCAGGATTCCAACCGCCAAGGCGTCCACTGGCATTTATAAAACTTAGGATAAAGACTCCCCATCTCGCAGGTGACTACTTCAGCCTCAGTGTATCTCATCTCACAGGAAAAACCCTCCGTACTCCTCTGGCCTTTTGAACACTGACCTGTCATGTGGTTGGTAAATTTGCCTGATACATGCCCCTACTCCTTTCCACTTCTTATTACCTGTGACTCCATTGCTACAACTCTCCTTTCCCATGGACAAGCCATGTGACATGCACTGTTTCATGTACCTATTGGTACCGCCCTTGCCTGCTGGTACCATTCACTGCGCAGATCCTGGTAGTGTCATTATGCTATGTTACAATACACACATACATAAAAAAAACATTAAAAAACTGAAAAGCAAAGTTCTTACTATGTTCCTAAAGAACTGAGAGGTCTAAAAACACAAATGCCTTCACTCAGCATAAAGCATGACAGTTGAGCTCTGCTGCAGTGGTAAGTAATTATTTTTTTATAGAAACTGTTGGCAATTCTGAGACCAACATGCAATGCAGATTGCAAAGTACATGGCCCATGAAATAACAAAAAGGAAACAGAAATGCATGTCTGAAATGCTGGATAAAATCTGTTGTTTAACAAGGAGCTTAAAAATAGATTTTTGTAGTTCTGTAGCTCAGGGGTTAGAGCACTGGTCTTGTAAACCAGGGATCATGAGTTCATGTCTTATCTAAGTTGGTACAGAAGGCTAAGGCTGTGAGCTGTAGCTTCTGTGATAAAGGATTTGATTCAATCAGCCCTTATTTGACAACTGTGTGACCTTGAGCAAGTCACTTGATCAGACAATGCTTGAGAACAACTGGGAATTTTCACTAAGCTCCTGAATAGTCTCCTGGACTGCAAGCCTAGTAACTGCATACAGCATTTCTGTCACAGCTGATGGTATATAGAATAAATCCATGGCAAAACTAACTGATGGAAGTTTCACTACATAAAAGTAAAAGTTCACATCATATTTAACTGCAGCTGTTTTTTTTTCTTAGAGTGACAGAAAAGTGTAGTCAACCAGGCAACATTTACAACAAGTAAATATGAGCACTGTTGAATGTGCAGAACATTGCTTTTTTTTTTCTTTTAATCTACAAAGACCTGAAGCTACAAGCAGTCAGAGTAGAGAACAGAACTACTGAAGTGAAGTCTTCCAAATAAAATTGGCTAAACACTTCCTCTTTAGTAATTTCTGAAAAATACAAACAAAAAATAATGTCATAACACTGAGGATCCCCCTCATAGGGTCTGCACCTAGGATAATCCTTTCTTCTATACCAATCTGTAATTTTTTTCTCACAATTTCCCTGACTTGGCAGCATGTAGTCCATATGCTGGCACAAGTTATTACATCATAATTGTGCTACCAGACTGCTAGCCCTAAAATCAACTAGCCCTGAAAATGGATGGTGCTGGACTGTCGAGCCCATACCCGGCTGTCACCAGCGCTGGAAGCCGAGGGGACTATGCCATAATGAGTAGGAATACTACCGCAGTGGCACTGAAGTCCAGGGCGGGGGCCTAAGTGGAGCCACCGTGGGTGCAGATCTTGGTGGTAGTAGCACATATTCAAATGAGAGCTTTGAATGCAGAAGTGGAGAAGGGTTCCATGTGAACAGCAGTTGAACATGGGTCAGTTGGTCCTGAAAGATAGGCAAGCACCATTATGAAGGGACAGGTGATGGCCTCCTTCATCCTCGGCCGATCAAAAGGGAGTAGGGTTCAAATCCCTGAATCTGGAGCAGCGGAGACGGGCACCTCGCAGCATCCAATGTGGTGATGCAAATGCTCCTGGAGAAACCAGCAGGGGCCCCTCAGACAGTTATCTTTTTTTTTGCAAAGCACAGGGCACCCTGGAATGGGTTCACCCCGAAAGAGGGGCCTGCACCCTAGAAATACACAATTTGCTGACACATGCCATGTACACATAGCCTGCAATAGGAGAGTGCAACCATGCCTTGAGTATACCAGTTCTTTTCTAATATTCATAGAGTCTGGATCTTGATCCCAATGTTCATAATAGAAATGATCTCACAAACAGCTCATAAAGCACAAAAGAAGTGTTTATATGTCCATCTAATAATGGACCTGGAACTGCACTAGCATGGCTTCTGCTCCAGATGAAAAACATGATATAAAGCACTGTTGTAGGTGTGTAACTACTTGCCATTCAACTGTACCCCCCCCAAACACACACACACAGAATGGTGAAGCTTCTCGTTTATCTTATAGCAAGGAGAATTGAGGCAGGTGAAAGTATCCAGCAAGGGGACAAGTGGGAGTTGATCAGTGCACTTTGCAGCAGCACACGGAAATATTAAAGAATCAAATCAAAGATAGTGGTATTACTGTCTTGAAGGTAAGTCCATTGACATGACGGCCTTCTGTTCCCCCCTGCATCACTTTTTTTTCACTCTCCTCTAGTGAGAACCTGAGACCGTGCTGATCCTCATGTTAGCAAGTGCTGGGGGCTATCACCAGATTCCTCCTTGGCAGTGCGTGTTCAGGTGCTATTCATCCTCTGATCAGTTAGTTTAGCCTGACCAAGGCTAGCTACACCCTTTTGGGGTGTCCAGTCCTTAAACCATATCTGAGTAGTAATACTGTGGCACAAGGACTTCTCTTTCCAGGCTGCCCAGTGGGTCTAGTAGAGCTTGAGGGTCATGCTGAGAAGGATCTGCTGAGAACTCAATCGTCAGGATCTATGGCTCACATCCTAGGCTTCAGCCAGCTTTCTGAGGTATGATGAAGTTTGTCCTCATAGTTGAAAGGGTGTACCCTTAGGGAACATGACTTGATGCCAGCCTATCAAGTACCCACATTGTAGATGGTAAGCATATTATCAAGAAGTATTACTGTCACCTGACTGTCACACATTCAACCCTTCCCCCCTACACACACACACACACACACACACATTATCCATATGCAAGTAAAATCAGATTGGGGGTGGCACGGGAAATGATCTCACTCTCTTTGACTTTCTTTGAACATTCACAGGAACTAAAAGATGTTGTCTATGACACAGATAATAATGTGTTCTACATTGTATGACAGTCCTCCCTCTACTGAAATCTTGAAGGTCATGAAGTCCACCCTAGATTTAATTGTGACCCTATTCCTCCCCCAGTAAAAGTGTCACAATAAGCATTTAGGAAAGAAAGAGGAAGATCACTTGGTCACCTTCCAGAATGGGCCAGTCACTAATCATGCCATATATGCAGCCTGGGAGTACACAGATTCTGCTTCACCAGGTCCCAAAAAATTGAATGCCTTCCATTAGCCCCTGGTTACCTGAAGTGAATCCTATTTAGAGATCCCTCAGTGCATTTTTGTGTCATCTTTTTCAGTTTAACATAGGGTGCACAGATCATATTTTGTCACTTTAACACAAGAAAGGGAATCCAAAGCCTTGGACATGGTGATCAAACGTTTCCAGTCAGCCATGTTGGTGCTCAGAACTATCGGTCATTTCTTATCCTGTTTAGAGTTCAGTGTTTCCTAGTGGATCAGTTGTTGACAAAGGCTTTGAACATTCTCTAAGTTGAGACTCAAGGAAAATGTGGCTTAGACTCTACATGTGACTTTCACAATTAGCAGCTAGATGGTCTGTTGTACCTTTGACTCTCCTAACAATTTGGATACGGCATCAGATTCAGGCATGCATCTACAAAGCCTGGCAGTGTAGAAGCTTTTCTTGCTAAAGGAGAAGCTCAAGTAATTCATCTTGAATATCCCATTCCTGAGGAAAATTCTATTCTTCCAACCATTTCCAGAACTGGTGAAGGACCTTCTGAAAAAAAAGGCTGTCAGCATTATGAAAGATGTTTATAGATCCCACACCGTCCCATATTTTTCTACTTCATCTAAGACTAGCCAATTCCCTATGGAGGAATATACATAAAATGAATGTGCTTAAGCACATGTCCTGTCAGTCCAGAAATGCTATTTTTTTCAGGGGGACAGTCCAATAGTCTTAAAGTTGAAGTCCTGACTACATTCTTGGGCTGTCTTCAAACAAGAGGTTATTCAAATTTATTCCATCTTGAAGGGCCACTGTCCAGGTCCAGTGGCTCATTGATGTGTTCAGTGGTAATGATATCTTAGAGCTCTCAGGCCCTAACCCATTGCTCAAGGAATCTCTGCAGAGGTTGTGAGGCAGGGCTAGACTCAACTCCTCTAACAGGCTGTTCTAGCTTTGAAAGAAGGCCAGCTGTACTACTTCCACCTCTTTCTTGCTCCAAAGGGGAAACACAGCTCCTGTCCTGCTCTGAGATTTCAATGGGCACACCCCTGTTGCAGCAAGGTACAGACAACTACTCTCAATAGCATTATTCACCTCCTGCTGCCGACCACCTAAATGGTGTCACTGAATACCTTTTGCTACATAAGCTGGACGGCGCACTGGTGCACAGGTTAACATTGTCACCTCACAGCAAGAGGTTCCCTGGTTCGATTCTCAAGTAGGGTGCCTTCTTTGTGGAGTCTGCATATCCTCCCTGCATTCATGTGGGTTTCCTCCAGGTGCTCCAGTTTCCTCCCATGTTACAAAGACATACATCTGGAGTATTTCTCCCTCTGATGAAAATTATCTCATTCAAAGTCAGACGTTCTTGGTAAAAAAATGTTACATAAATAAATATCTGGATCCACACAAGAGGTACGTGTGAACCACTTTTAGTACAATGATGTCACTTGGTCATCCCTCTGCACTCTGCAGTTTACACTTAGGGTGTTCACAAAATTGCTAGGAATTCTGGAAGAGGCCTTGCAAGAGAGGGAACGTTCTCTCACACTACAATGACTGGCTTTTGTTGGCCACATAAAGATTACCCTGGCCATGTTTCCAGGATTGCAGATGCCAGGCAGGACCACAACTTGAGAGAAATCTTCTCTGATCTCACTTCAGATATCTTTATCAACACAGAGCTGGACACTTTTTAGTGTCAGTCATTTATGCACACTGAGAAACACAAAATGTCACTGTCATGGTAACCTAGTGAAGGAGGCATTTGTCAGTTATTTCTGAG
Source organism: Protopterus annectens (assembly GCF_019279795.1). Taxonomy (NCBI): domain Eukaryota; kingdom Metazoa; phylum Chordata; order Ceratodontiformes; family Protopteridae; genus Protopterus; species Protopterus annectens. The sequence continues at coordinate 201,521,522 of NC_056725.1, read as the reverse complement.
CATCACAACATTATAAAGGGCAGGACAGTAGCCCAGCATTAGCTGTTCAAGTAACTTGTTAAAGGACATCTGTATTGCTCTGGAACACATTAAAAAAAGTTTCTCCATGGGGGTATGTACCAGAATTCTTCTTAAGCCAGTCTTTATCCCTGCAGGTTTTCTTGGTAGGACAGAAACCAGGGGAATATAATCCTATTCCACTGTGAACATGTACGTCCAACTTAAGTTGTAACTAAAGCAAGTACATAAGTTCACTCAGACAAAAAAACAATCTATTTTACTCCAGGGAGGGATAGGCTGGCAGTTACCAAGAACCCTTTCAAAAGTGGTTTGTTAGCGATGCTATCTTTTGTCATCGGGTGATGAACTACCCAATAGAAACTGCCATCATCTTGTTTCTTACTGTTAATCTCTTTTACAGTGCAGCAGAGAATTGTCAACTTTTCTTGAAATTTAAGGAATGCTTAGGACACTATTTTATAAATCATATGCACCTTTAAATCAGCAGCTGTGAGCTAATGCACTTGTTGAGATTAGTGTCATCAAGTTTGGTGTCACTAGTTTGCATACCTCTCACGTATACACAAATTAGGAACATTACCAGATGATTCTGACTGTACATCATGCTTTCAGAACTAAGTACAGCCTTCTGAACCAGACATATCTCAATGAATACTTAATTCATAGCAACAATAAGTAACACAAGTCAAGAGATTCATTATAGAATGAAGATGGGATTTCAAACCACTAACAGCAATGATACCAGAGGTGAAGGCTGGTACACAGTTAGATGTTATACCAGAAAAGGTGTAGACTTCAGCAAGAGTCTCGCATTGCAGGCAAAATCATAAGGAAGGCTAAGAGGAATGCATGTGGTGATTGGTGGCATAGTGGGAGGGGCTGAAGCAGGAGCAGAGAAAGATGAGAAAGTGAAGGGCAAATCAAGAGGAGGCACTGTGATGGTAAAGGAAACAAAGCACTGAAGGCGATAATTAGGTAACAGCGAAGGGCAGAGCAGCAAAGGAGGTCTGAAAACTGATGCAGGGTATGGATAAAAGGGTGAGGGAGAGAAGAAAGCACTATGTACATGGGACTCCGATTATAGTCTGTAACACTGATTCCTGCCTGAAACACACAGGCCTTTATGTATAACAGCAAGGTTTTAAGTTTGAGATAATTAAGAAATGAAGTATTGCCTTCAGATGGAGTTTAAGTAAAAGTAATGGAGAGGTAAGATATAAAGTGATGAAAGAGTTGGTGGGAGCGAGAGGGGGGGGGCAGGGATGAGGAAAGAAGAGAATAAAGGTAAAAATGTGAAGGCAGTAGTTGGAAATGGAAGAAGGAAAAAACAACACCATTCAGTCACTGTCATAGCTCTCAACCTTCCATCGCCAAAATGAGGAACACTCACCTTCATAATGTAGAACAAATAGGCAAAATGTGGAATACATACTAATGGCTTACTAACAACTTCAACTAGGAAGGTCATAGGATGGTTAAAATATGCTGGTTTTACTTATAAAGAAGATCGTTTAATGAATTAATATGATTAATTTCAATTTACCGTGGATTTCACTTAAACAATTCCTAACACTGAATGTGTGACAGACTCTTTCAATGTGGAACTTTGAAGAATTTTGAGGAACATGAACTTTTTAAGACCCCAAATGAGGTACATTCCTCATAATGAGGTACACTTGAGAGGTATGGTCACTGTTATCCTTCATGTCACTGTTGCCACAGTATACCTTGCTCCAGCAGCTGGGTCCCTGTGTTTCTTAGTCTTCAAACTCATCATGGTGTGGAACATGGTCATTTCAGTACAGTGATACCCAAATTGTAGGGAGGGAAGATTTTTAACAGGCCTACCCCTGCATATCAAGGGCACTGATATTAAAGCAATTTATGCAACCATGCTTCTATGAGTGTTCTATCCTCTGCAGTTAATCTCCTGGCACCTCTGCCACTTTCCCTGCCTGAACTAGATCCCCTGTCCTTTACTAGGGAAAACTGCCAGGCAAGAAGAAACACAATTCCCTCATGAGAATCACAGCATCCTCCCCTCCTGTTCCCATCTTACTAATCAGGCTTGGTTTCCCAGCATCACAAATGCTCCAGTCAACCAGCCCTGGAAGAAGGATAGAGAGGGATGAGTAAGGAATGCTGGGATGAGAGAAGGATAAAGGAGGAAGAAAGGAGTAGCACATCATACCCATAATTTTGGAAGAGTTACAGTTAATTCTAGACAGTAGAATCTGGTAGAGAAGTCTCACCTGATCTTCAAAGCGGAAACATATTTACATCAGGCAGACATTTTCTGATGAAAATGAGTAAAACCAAATCATCAAGATGATTACTTTTGTTCTCTATGGTGAAAATAAAAGTAGTACCAGAAAAATAAAAGAAAGTGCAGAGGGAGAAGTGTAGAGAGCAAGCTAGCAAACAAACAGAGGAAAGCACTACAACAGAAAACATCAAAAAGACTGTAAAAATCAAGTCTTCAGTCACACTTCATAATACACAAAATATGAATCAACTCCCAAATGTTTAAACTTTATAAAGACATTCAAGTACAGCATTCACAGTACTGACCCTATCAAGTTAACGGCTTGTTGTCCATAAGAGCCTCTTAGGAAACCAAACATTTTGATTGTTTATCGAATAACGATGTGCAGTCAGGAGAAAACAAGCACCTGCAAAGAAAAAATAAAAAGTGTCAGTCTAGCACATGCTATTGCAAATTTACAAATATGTGCTGATGTGTTCTGAGAACTAAACAGTATATTAATATAATTCATAAATTTAGTACCTAAACTCAGTTCAACTCTGCATGCCAAAGTCAGATGAATTAGGTCAGATAATAAAAGCAAAATGCAACTTGTCATACAGAGCACTACATAAGGATTTTTACTGGGATAATCTGCATGTGAAAGAACCCTGAACACTTAAAAGAAATCAGTAAATTGTGGAACCTTTTTACTTTGAATTTTTCTCTCTTTAATCACAGACAAAGGATATTCTCCTTGCACTAATCTAGTTAATCTGTAGACAGAATGCTACTTGTAGAGAATGGTGCTGATGGATTTCTCTGAAAAACGTATTTTGTCAGATTTTATTTTTAGATTGTTTATGTCAACTGATCAAAGCCATAAGACATTTTATTTTCTTTGAAAGGCATAACGCTTTTTGTGGATGCCATTTGTGTATGGGAGAAGTGGATTTTTTCCCACAAGGTTTACTCGCAGTTAAAACACACTTGCAATATTTCTGAAAAGAAAATTACACACCATTTACTCTGGAGACAACATTCTCAGGCACTGACTCCATTTATGAAAAATATAGTAAATCACTGCCTTTGTCAGCTAATATAGATAATAGTCAGGTTATGCTTCCCATGCACAGTAAGTACAGAAAAATAAAATGACAACTTGGATGCACAGAAAGACTGTGTGGTATGCAAAGCCACATGAGGGGCTTTATGTGGTGTGCAAATCCACACGAGGGGCTTTCTGTGGTATGCAAAGCCACATGAGGGGCTTTATGAGATATGCAAAGCCACATCAGGGGATTTATGTGGTATGCAAAGCCAAATGAGGAGCTTTATGAGATATGCAAAGCCACATGAGGGGCTTTATGTGGTATGCAAAGCCACACGAGGGGCTTTACGCGATATGGAAAGCCACACAAGGGGCTTTATGTAGAATACAAAGCCATAAGAGGGGCCTTATGACATATGCAAAGCCACACGAGGGGCTTTATGTGGTATGCAAAGCCATAAGAGGGGCTTTATGAGATATGCAAAGCCACACAAGGGGCTTTATGTAGTATGCAAAGCCATAAGAGGGGCTTTATGAGATATGCAAAGCCACACAAGGGGCTTTATGTAGCATGCAAAGTCACACAAAGGGCTTCATGTAGTATGCAAAGCCACACTGGGGGGGGGGGGGGGGGGCTTTATGTAGCATGCAAAGCCACACAAGGGGCTTTATATAGCATGCAAAGCAATACAAGGGGCTTTATGAGATATGCAAAGCCACACGAGGAGCTTTATTTAGCATGCAAAGTACAAAGCCACATGAGGGCTTTATGTCATATGCAAAGGGTTCCTTATTCATAAATATCTCACTGCCAAATAGCACTGCTCTGTTTTAATGAACAGCTCAGGCTTTCAAATCAACATGTAAATATGGTAGCCTATGGACATGGCCTATGCTGCTTAGGCCATTTGTCAAACTGTTGCACTGCTCTGCAAGGATTCTTGCTAAGTATGATTATTCATAGATGTCTGCAGCATACAAGGTCTGCATACAACCGTGCATAAAATGCATAAGTGAGAGAATTAATTTAGTTGCAGTCATCTGGGCATTCAAATGGAAGAATCAGGTTGCTGATGTACTTAAGTAGTATAGTGTGTGTGTGTGTGTGTGTGTGTGTGTGTGTGTGTGTGTGTGTGTGTGTGTGTGTGTGTGTCTGTGTGTCAGAGACCAGCTTGAAAGACCGCAAAGGTTTCTGAGCAAGACTGCACAATATAAGGTACCCTAAAGATTAAAAGCCCGATCCTTCTACTCTGCCTCATACTGATTAATGAGGGATGATCTCTGTTTAGCCTTTTGAACACTGAAGGTCCATGAGTTTTCTTTATCATTTCTGACCATTTCAACCTATGCAATATCAGCAGTCTGTCTAAATCTCATGGCAAAGACCTCACCTTCTACCACAAGATCAACAAAACCTGCTAGCATGACAATGTACAACACAGGGTGCATTTAATGTAAAAAATAGAGTTAAAAACATCTACAGTTCAGCCATTTCATTTTTACTACACAGACATCATCAGAACTGTGAATGCAATACACACAAGGCCATTTAAGAACATGCAACAAGGCAGACACACCTCTTGGTATCAACCAACTTTTGCAAACATCAGTACAAAGCATAAAATCAAAATAAATGCCATAAAAGTCAAATAAATACACGTTTTACATATGAACCAACAAGTAAAGTAAAATAAAATAAAATAAAAAGTTAACCAAAGTAAATCATTATCTACTGGCTCTCCTTTTTAATTCACAGCTAAAAGAAATATTATCATTCAAACCAGGAAAGGTGGTAGCATCCAACATTAGCTGCCAGAACATTTCCTGGTGAAGCAGATTATTCTGCCAGTCACCTGCATATTGAAGAAGCTGCATTTGTTCAAGAACCAAAAAGTTAAACTTAGTAAAGCCAGCACACCCAGTGGAGTGTCTGGTCAGTGCACTTCTCTGAACTTTACGTTGAATATTGTACACAGGCTGATAAATGGGCTTATTCAAAGCATTCTTAGTTTTTCCCAAATAGAAAGAGGGGCAAGATGAGCATGTAGCCAGATATAACACTCTTTTTGAAAAACAGTTAAAAAACTCATACTGCCCAGAAGTGTCCAAGTCACTTAAAAGGGTGCCATTATAGCAAATGTTAACCTAAGGACACTGATGGCAGGGAACACATTTCCTAGTAGGTAATATTCCTCTTAGGATGATCACCAGCCATATCCAACAGAGATTTAATGTTAGATTGGCTTTTGTAAGTGAAAGATGACAACACAAGAAAAAGTTGTCTAATATTCCCATCACATTGTAGCATACACCAATTCTTCCGCATGATCATTTCAGTGTTTTTAACATCTAAGGTGTAATGCAAAGCCATATTAAGTCACCCATCAAAACTTATACAATTGTCTTGTTTACTCTTCATTTTCTAAGTCTTACATTTTCTTCAAATTCCAGGTCACTTTTGTCCTAATCAAAAATTTTCCTGTCACACTGAAGGAGTTATTTATATGCACTAAAGTGTCCTTGAGATTTATTTTATATAGGGGAACCACAACACCCCTTTAAAATCAGACTACAAGAACATATTAGAGATATTAGAAATATATGTTATGAGAGTTTACTTGCTGTTCATTTTAAAGAATTTCATAATACTAATGGTACTTTGATAAAATGTTGTATTTTAGAACAAGTTAAATTATTTGTTCATAGGTTCATAGGTTCATTGGTTGGTACTAGGCTATCGGACCTAGGGCCTATACAAGCCTAGCCATAACAATTCCCTGGACATTTCTTCCCACAATATTTACTTCCCTGGACCCCTGTCTAGCAGAGTGACTGACGTGATCCCCAGGGTGAATTTCCTATCTCCCATCCAGTCATCAAAGTTCCTTTTGAAGAGGGCTAAGGAAGCACTCTGCTTGACATGTACGGGTAGTCTATTCCAGAGTATGGGGAGTCTCCGAGTCAGGAACCTATTCCTCCAGCATGTTTTGTTCATTGTGACGACAAGGTTTAGATCCCTGGAGCGTGTGGCTCTGAGGGGTTGGGATTTCTTTAAGTGGAGCATTTCCAACAGCTCAGGGTTTGACATGGCCTTGTATGTTAAGCAGAGATCACCTCTGAGTAGACAATATGCCACAGAGTATAGCTGTAGTTTTTTTAGACGGTCGGACATCTGCTTTAGGCCTGTGATTCTTTTAGTGAGGTATTTCTGTGGCCTTTCCAGCTGTTGCAGATGTCTTGTGAGGTACATACCAAATGGGGTATTGTACTCCATAATGGGTCTAATGAGGAATGAGTATAGTGGGACAATGACCTCCTTTTTCTGGATGAAAAGCCCTTAGTGATGAGGTGTGCCACATAGAAGGATACCGTGACTGTTGTGGCGATGTGGTTATCGAAGGTGAGACCACTGTCCACCTGTGTCCCTAAGTCTCTCATCACACTTTCGGTGTTTAGTGAAATACCACCTATGTGGCAATTCATGGGTACATGTTTTTTTTCCAAAGGGGATAACTATACCTATCTTGGCATTAAGCTTGAGCCCATGGCTCTGGCATCAAGCATCTGTTTCTGTTAGGCCCTTTTGTAGAATATCCACATCATTTGGGGATTCAATAATGGCTCCCAGTTTGCAGTCATCTGTGAACTTTGCTAGCCAGAGTCCCTTAGTGTTGGCCTGTACTTCAAAGAAGTAGATGCCAAACAAGAGAGGTCCTGGGACTGAACCCTGAGGTAGTCCACTTGTCACTTGTCTGGAGCTGGATTTGGAGTCGGCTACTTTTACAGTCTGGGTTCTGTCAGTAAGCCAGTTGGCAACCCATCAAGTGACGTAGGGATTTATGCCCAGCTTAGTAAGTTTATCTATGATTCTAGAGTGGGAGATGGTGTTGAAGGCCTTGGCGAGGTCCAGATAGGCTGTGTGGACCACCTTACCCTTGTCCACAGTTCTGGAGACTGATTCGAAGAAGTCAATCAAGTTCAGGAGACAAGATTAGCCCTTCATGAACCCAAACTGGGTGGGGTCCAGTGTTTGAAGGTTGCCAGTGTCTTTGTTTATAAGTTCCATGATAATGCGTTTCATGCCCTTGCAGATCAGGATCTTCAGATTGATGGAATGGTAGTTCCCGGGATCCAAGGTGGATCCCCCCCTTGTGGAGTGTGATAACTGTAGCTGTGCACCACTCAGTGGGCACGAAGCCTGAGCTGAGGCTATGATTACACATGACACTTAGGTGAGGTGCCAGTTCATTTTGTAGTTCATGTAGTACACAGCCCAGGATGTCATCTGATCCCATAGATGCTGTATTCTTAGCTTTGGAGAGTGCGGTTTCTACCAGTGTGGCTGTGATTACCGGAATTTGGCAATCTTTTGGTATTGAGATGGGACCTTTAGCGGATGAGAGGGAGGTGAAGTTGGCACTAAATCAATCTGCCAGGATATTGGCAATATGCTTGGGATCAGTATATTTAATGTCATTCTGTTGTAGCTCAGAGCAGATCTGAGCATTGCCATTTAGATTCTTGACATAACTATAGAATGCCTTGTGGTTGTCTTTGGAATCTCTGGCAATTTTATCTTCATAACTAGCTTTCGAAGATTTTATGAGGGATCTCAGCTTCTTACTGAGGCTGGTAATGGAGTTTTTGCATTCTGGGATTTTCCTCTTTTCTGCAACAGTTTATTCCTCCTGTTGTATAGTTAGTTTATGGCAGGGGACCACCAGATTGGCTTCCTTTTTTTGGAGGAGAGCATCTTGGTTCTATTTGGGATGGCACGATTCATGCACAAGTGGATGCGCTCGTACAGTGCCTTAGTGTAGAATTCAGCAGTTGAACTTTCAGCTCCCGTCTGCATGGCTGTCATGAAGTTTGTCACTTCTGACTTGAGTAGCATGAAGTTGACTTTGGAGAAATTTTTTTACAGAGGTTTCCTTACTTGGGGGTGGGGGTGGGATGTGCATGTCAAGGGTGATTAGCTTATGGTCAGACCTGACCAATAAGGGGGTGACCACTGGTGTGGGGCATCTATCTCCCATGTTGGTAATGACCAGGTCTAGGATATTGGAGCCCCTGGTGGGACAATGGATTAGTTGATCCAGGGTGTTGGAATTTATGAATTTCAAGAACTGTTGGGAAAAGGTGTTGGTACCCGAGTAGTTTTCCCAGTTAATGACAGGGAAGTTGAAATCACCCAGTGTTAGGGTGTTTGGTTGTATCTTAATATTTTCCAGTATGTTTAGGAAGGTGTAGTGAGAATCTTGGGGCATGGTGGGGGATCTGTAGCAAGCTACAATTTGGACTGCAGTCTTACATTGTATTAGTTGCACCTGGAGATTTTCAGATGCATTGTGTTGGGCAACTAGCCCGGAGGTGTGAATATCCTTGGTGAATATGAACACTCCTCCACCTTTAGTGTTTCAGTCTTGGTTTGGTGGCCGAAAAGTGTGGTAAGAGTTGTAGCCTGGTATTGCAGGGGTGCTTTCTCTCTGGGGCCTGGAACCAGGTCTTGATTACTGCACAGATATCGATGTTCTCCATTTTTAGGAGTGCCTCGAGAGAGTGCATTTTGAGGTTTAGACTTCTAGCATTGAGTAGAATTACCTTCAGATTTTGCATGCTTGTATCTGTTACAGTGGTGATTTTGTCCTTTGAACCTTGCCTAAAAAAGGCACTGTAGGGGTGGTAAGAACTTTAGCCAGTAACCTGAATCCCAGGGGTGACAGATGCAGACCATCTCTGGCAAAGCATCGTGGTTTGTCGATCATGACATCCCAGGCAGACAGATACTGGATCCCCTCTGAATGACACCAGAAGCTTATCCAATTGCTGAAGTCAATCATTTTGTCCTTATACTGTGGTATCATTCTGGGTGAAGGTAGGATGCTACTCAGGGCTAGGGACATACCTGCCTGGGCCACATGATCCGAGAGCTCTTCCATGTCTCTTTTCATGTAGTCCAGGGAGGTACGTCTCAAGTCATTCACTCCAACATGGACAATGACAGAGTCATGTTTGTATTTGTTGTGGAGTGACTTGAGTGCATGCATTATGTGGCGGATCCAGACACCCGACAGGCAGCTGACTGTAATTTTCTCCTTGTTCAGCTTGGTGAGTGGAACATCAGTGTTCCTGACTATAGAGTCACCTATGTAGGTGATTTAGTTCAATTTAAGGATAAACTGTTGTTTAAAGAAACTATTGATATTTAGAAATATGGAACTTTGGTACCAAAAGTACTGAATAATGAATGTAATTAGAAGTATGTCATTCACTGACTTATTGTTTGACTATTTTGTTGTTTTATTTGTGTTTGTATATGTAAGTGTGAATCAACGATGTTACTATACTCCTTGAAGGCAGTTTTGCCAAGGCACTTGAGGTATTAATGGCTTCCTTGCTTTTATTTTGTCTCTGTGGTGTTTGTCATTTATATATATATATATATATATATATATATATATATATATATATATATATATATACATACACATATATGTATATATATATATATATATACATACACATATATGTATATATAAATATATATATATATATATATATATATATATATATACATATTCGTGGTGTGAAACAGTTGATATGACGCCCTGACCCCATGTAAAATGTGAAAAGGGGGGTGGTTGATGATGATGATGTTTTGTTTTACATCATCAGTTCAGAATTGTAAATAAACCTTTTTCTTCTACAAATTCATGTCATTCATAGCATGGTCTTTCTGTGATACACATTATTATCACAGAGATTACTAACAAATCTGGCTTTAAAATGAAAATTCATTTTAATAAAAGCTTTTGTTCCAAGCAGTATAGTTAACCACACATCCTGCACTCTGAAATATAAGGGTTTGAGTAAATGATCTTATATAACGTATCTAGCCATCTTAGCATTCTTTTCTGCTCGGTGGCAGTGGTTAGCATTGTCACCTCATAGCAAGAGGTTCTCTGGTCTAATTCTCAGCTGGGGTGCCTTCTGTGCAGAGTCTGCATGCCCTCCCCGCATTTGCGTGGGTTTTCTCTGGGTGCTCCAGTTTCCTCCCATATTCCAAAGACATGCATCACGGGTGTTTCTTCCTGGGCCTCCGCTGAAAATGGGCTCTGTCCCAGTCAGACTTTCCCAGTAAACAAATGTTGAATAAATTTAAGCAGTGGCCAACTTTTTGATGAAAATAAAGTATTTCCTTTTTTCCAGTTTGATCTCTGCCCACTGTTACAAAACCTGTTGTCATTCTGTTGCTCACTGAATATCTGCCACTCCTGCAGAAGAACACAGAAGCAATACCACACAAGCAAACACATGGACCATAAGGGCATAAACTCATACACTTGTAAGTTGATACAATAAAAAGGTCTTATGAACCATAAAAAAGTACTTAATGGTGCCCACCTCACAAATCAAGCTAGGCATACATGATAACCCTGGTGTTCATTTATATTTACTCATTTAGTTATCAAGACTAGCCTTAATGGCAAGCAAGGTAGTACTTTGCTTGACCTCTACTGTTAGATGATCCCATAGTGTGGGAACACTTTGAGTTAGAAACCTGTCTCTCGAATGAGTCTTCTTTATTTGTTGGACTAAATTTTGATTCCCAGTACAACTGTTTGTAGAGCCATCGTTTTTGTGAAAAAATAGGAGGTTAAACAGGACTGGGTCTGTCATAGCTCAAAAAGTGACTCACGGGTCACCTCAGAACAGCTGGTAGGCTACTAAATACATGGAAAATTGTGCTACTCTATTAGGATAGTTGAAGGATTTAAGGACTTTATTTATTTATCTATTTATTTTAATTGTTGAGGTATTTCCAGTTGAGTGATGTGCTTGAATTATTATATACCAAAGGGGTTGTATTTGTTGAGGGGTCTGACAAGGGAATAGTACAGTGGTAAGATGACGTATTTGAATCCTGAAGATATTCCCTTAGAAATTAACTAGATCAGATAGAAAGATTTCCTGACTATGATATAAACATGATGATCAAATAAGAGAGTTGTCCACGTAATGATCTAGGACTTTTATGACCACATCTGAAAAGGAGTACCCCTACAAAATATGAGGTGGCAAGAGCTTTTTTGACAAATGCAGCTAAGCTGCACTTTTTTTGAATTTAGCACAAGACAGTTGCATATTCCAGCCATTTTGCACAGTTTAGTATCAGCACATGATCACATAATAGTGCTAAGCTTTCAGTTATCAGAAAATTTGGTGAACCACACTTCAGGAATATTGGTTTGTATGTCTGAAAAATAAATTCTAAACAGCAGAGGACCTGGCACTGATTCCTGTGGTATCCCACTATGCAGCTGTTAAGATGCTGGCAAAAACTGGAGGTGAAAGTGGCAGCTTCTCTCATTTGGGCCCATTTGCTGTGGATTGCTGGGAATTTAGTACAGGTCTTGTAGAAGCTAAAGTAGGTTTCCCCTAGTTTGTTTGTCTTTTCGGCTTTTCCCGGTAAGGGGTCGCCACAGTGGAACTCAGGTCCGCTAATGATTGGCAGTAGATTTTTATGGTGCCGAGTTGCCAGCCCGATGCCCAACCTTCAGCGAAGGCATGCCCATTCATGCATGTCTTTTGGAAGCCACTCGACTAAAGGGAGGACATGCAGACTCCACAGAGAAGGCATTCCCCGCACACTAACTGAGAAATGAATGGGAGAACCTCTTGCTGTGAGGCAACAATGCAACCACTGTACCACTGTGGTGGTTTCCCCTAGTAAAGTAACTAAATATGGTTTCATTTTATGATGAGGTGGTGCCATTAATCCTAATATAACTTATTTATGGTCAAATTTAACCAGGGATTTGAAGACTCTGGGAAGAAGCTAAGGATGGGTTGATAAAGATTATGTTGAGGATATTAGAGCCTCTAGTCTGCAGTTTTACAATGTGCACCAGTACAAATTCTAGGAACTGCTGACCATAACTATTTTTTCAATGTGTAAGTGTGCAATCAAAGCTTGGGCAACTGAAGTCCCCTAACAAGATAGTATTTGTTTTGTTATTTTTCCCCTCAGTGGTATTCCTGTGATTTCCATGATCTCTAAGGAGGATTGGTGGGTTCTGTAGCTAGCAATGAAGTAACAGCTGAATTTGTAAATGGTGATTTGGATCTCCAGTTGTAAGTTAGGGTTGTTTGCAATTTGACATGATGTGATGGTGTCTAACAGTTAGAGCTACTCCTCTGCAGTTACTCAATGGCCTGAAGGCATACATCTCTGATGTCATCGTGTTACCTCCTCCTTGACGAATCACAAAATTTATACCAATACTAAAGAGGGCAATGTATTCAATGATGGGTCTTATAAGGGAAGGTGTGGTGATATGAATATCTCTTTGGTTCATGAAGATATTCCTTTGGAAATTAACTGGGTCAGACAGAAGAACTTCTTGGCTATGGTAGAAACATGATGATCAAATAAGAGAGAGGAAGCAAAATATCCAGATAAGTACACTGGCCTCTTATGACTGTATCTGTTTGAAGAGGAGTGCCACTAATAGTAGGTGATGTGGGAAC